>NC_079397.1:17597815-17802815 GCF_029220125.1 Pseudoliparis swirei
ATAGCTATGCCAAGAGCTTTGAGTCGATGCGGATGCACATCAAGTGTTTTCTAACAACAGCAGAGTGAAAACACATCTCAGCTGCTGCCACTAAAACAGGAAGTGGAAGCTGAGGGTTGTTCTTCACTCTCCTACTTCTGCCTTTCAGTCCGTTTATGCCGCTTCATGTCTCGCTCCATCTCTTCGCTACTCGACTTCTCTTCTCAAACCGTAACAAGCAACAGTAAAAAGACACGAGTGGCACCTTCAGCTGCTGCAACTCAGAGCAACAAGGAAGTGGTGTGATGGAGAAATACGTTGCTTTGGGGAAGTGGCGTTCTGTCCAGTCAGATAACCGTTAGTTGCTCACGTACGTCAACGAGTCCTCGAATAACTCTCGATGGAAGTCACAAAGCTCTGAGGCAGAGCCCAAAATAGCCAACAGAACTGAACCGTCTGTGAGAGTATTTGTAATTGTATAAAATTGGACCTGGAGGCTACAATGTGTTTTCTTCTTTCAGAAAATGTATTAAGACCTAATTTCTTATTAAACCGCGTGGCCTGATAAGAGGGAACCGTGATAAACATGGCATATCACACACACACACACACACACACACACACACACACACACACACACACACAAGGAGACAACCAATCAGAGACGAAGACGTTTGATTGTGCTGCAGGGATGACACATCTTTGGAGGCCAATAACAGTTGATAGAGCATCTATCTAAGATGTAAAAAACAGGTTGAAAACAGTTTTAAAAAAGAAAAGAAAAACCAGTCAAAAAGAGGTTAAAAGGTTAAAAAAGGTTAAAAATAGGTTAGAAACAGGTAAAAAGAGGTAGCTAAAACAGAGGTTAAAAAAAGGTTGAAAACTGTTTTTAAAAAGTGGTTAAAGACAGTTACTAAAATATGTTAAAAACAGGTAAAAAAATGTATAAACAGGTTTAAAAATAGGTTAAAAATAGGTAAAACAGAGGTTAAAAACAGCTTTAAAAAAAGTTAGAAAAGGTTGAAAAAAGTGTTTTTAAAAGGTTTAGAAACAGGATAAAAAAGGTTAAAACACACACACACACACACACCTGATCCAGCTGCAGCTCGGTACAACGCCGGTGCAGGACGGGGACGACCGGTAGGTGATTGTGGCGTTGCCGTGGCAGCTGCCGTCTGGGAGGAGGACGCACACGGTGACCGTGCCCTTGTTATCCGTGCTGGGAATGTGGAACGTGAGTTCCACTCCCACGTTGTTCCACACAGGAGACCTGAGAGGGAGACCGGCGAGCGTGAGGAAACGGTGGCGACCGTGAGGACGCGGTGGCGACCGCGCCGCGTCACCAACACACGGAGCACAGACCCGGCGGCCCGTCGGGGTGACGTAACCCGACTCACTCTCGCGGGGCGCAGTCCGTGTCCGCCTGGATCCTCACGCCGGTGACGGCGCTGAGGTTGTAGCCCGACAGCACGGCGTGGTTCCTCCCGTAGAACGACACGACGCTGGGAGCGATGGAGGAGATCTCCGGCCTCTGGCGGTAAAACAGACGCACCATCAGCCTCCACCCTGCGCCGACGCCTCGGCCGAACGAGTCACAAGGAAAGGTTCGGACTCACGGAGAAGTTCATCCCCGACTCCATCTGGCAGACGTCGTCCTGCAGGAGGAAGCGAGGGGACGACATGAAGCGGGGTCACATGACACACAGGTACGGTTCTACTAGCGGAGTCTGGACCTGGAGGTCGTGCGTTAGGAAGCAGCGAGCGTGAGTCACTCTAACGAGGATAGACCATCTTATTGACATGTTGGAAGAGATGAGAAATGAGTTTCCATCTTTGCAAAGTGTGTTAACTCCGAACAACTCGCAGCAGCAGGGCGGGGAGGAAGTTGGCGACTAGCTCGCAAAAATCTATTTTATTGAGATTTTACTGTACAGTTTGTGAAAATTAAAGAAAAATAGCCACAGACATATAGCAGAGGTCCTTAATCTTTACAAGGCGTGTTAACTCTGAATAACTCAGAGGAGCAGGGAGGTGAGGAAGCTGATGACTAGCTCGCCAAGATCTATTTCTTGGAGATTCTACTGTACAGTTTTTGTGAAAATGAAAGGCAAAGTCGGTTTAAATGAAAAAAAAGATGATATTCTTAATTTCCCAATATTTCTAATGTTTTTAAAGCATATCTTTATTGTGAACTTTGCCTTTAAATTTCTCAAAAACAGTAAAATCTTATGAAAATAACCACGGACATATAGCAGAGGTCCTTAATCTGTGCATCGTGGGTTAACTCTGAACTCGGCGAACATCACACAAGACACAACATGAAATGCAGATTGTTTCGGGGCTGCAAGGCATTTCATTCCGGAGTTTTTGATCGAGCCGTCCGGCTCGCCCTAATAATCTCTGAACAATACATTTTGCTGTCATGAAACTGAAAGACATGAAGCGATACGATACACGACAATAATTAAAGCAGAATCAACTCATTTCCTGCCAACATGAATTTGTTGAAAGTTTCTTCTTCACTAGAAACAACAAATATTATAATGTTATCCAGTCTTCAGTCTCACAACCGGCTCGAGATGAATGCTCTGTTGATGCAGAGATGAGGTTAGATAAATACATAAAAACACTAGAATGGGCACTCGGTAGAGCGCATACCTTCGCATATCACAAGATTGGGCATTGAATTATGAATATTTTGGCATTAGTTGCATGCCAATTGGACAAAAATGTATCGTGCTATGGTAAAAAAAAGATGTTGACCTTTCCATGACCTTGACCTTTGACCCGATTGATCCCAAAATGTAATCAAATGGTCCCCGGATAATAACCAATCATCCCACCAAATGTCATGCGATTCAAGAAGATTTTGACCTGTTCATGACCTTTGACCTTGAACCCGATCGATCCCAAAATCTAATCAACTGGTCCCCGGATAATAACCAATCATCCCACCAAATTTCATGCAATTCGGTTCAATACTTTTTGAGTTTCGCAAATAAATAAATAAATAAATACATGGCGATCAAAACATAACCTTCCGCATTTTCAATGCGAAGGTAATAATACTTACATCCTCCGGTCCTCCCGTTGCCCAGGAGCAGGCGTCTTGGCTCCAGCCACATCCAGCCTCGACGCACCGCCGACAGCTGAGGAGACAACAGGCGTGATTGACTCCGGCGTCACGTTTCATGACCATCAGACGTCGTGTTTTTATTCTCATTCTTCGGCCTTTCGGTCTCTTCGTGCCGAGTTCCATCTCTTGACAGCGAGTGAGGCTTCGCTCCTCGACTTTTCTTCTCAAACATCAGCTGCTCCCCAATATGTCAAATATATACGTCGGTACGGGACTTTAATGTACATTCTTTAAGATGGCGTTTGGGACCCGCAATAAAATGCTCTCCCTTCCCCGCCAACAATACATTTAGCCTAAATCCAAACGGGAGGCGCTCTCCTTCCCCTCCTTCACGGCGCCTCAGGCTTTACAGTTCAAATGGAGACACGCAGCCCCCCCCCCCCTCTTTGATTCCTACATCATTGGGGACTTAATGCTACGTTTACAAGGTTTTGTAACTTTCATATAGTCTGTTCAGTCATCATAATATGTGTCTGTAAACTGAAAGGGGACTCACCCGTGGGTTTCCCCCCAAAGCAGCAGGACGAGCCAACATGCTTTATTTAAATCAGCAGACCGCAAGACTGCGCCTCTGTTCTGCCACCTCACTCTCGACTGCTGCTTTATGGAGCAGCTGAGGCCAATTAGAGGCCCCGCCCCCACAGCGGCGTAATATGCGTTTGTGTATGACGGGCGGCTGCAGCTCAGTGGGTCAGGGGGTCGTCCTGCAACCCCAAGGTCGTCGGTTCGATCCCCGCTCCCCCCATTAGTTGCAAGTCGAAGTGTCCATGAGCAAGGCACTGAACCCCCAGCTGCTCCCCGGGCGCATCACTGCAGCCACTGCTGCTTCATCACTGAGGAGGGGTTCAATGCAGAGGATACATGTCGTTGCCTGTGTACCTGTCCTCTGTGTACCTGTACTCTGTGTACCTGTCCTCTGTGTACCTGTCCTCTGTGTACCTGTACTCTGTGTACCTGTCCTCTGTGTACCTGTCCTCTGTGTACCTGTCCTCTGTGTACCTGTCCTCTGTGTACCTGTACTCTGTGTACCTGTCCTCTGTGTACCTGTCCTCTGTGTACCTGTCCTCTGTGTACCTGTCCTCTGTGTACCTGTCCTCTGTGTACCTGTACTCTGTGTACCTGTCCTCTGTGTACCTGTCCTCTGTGTACCTGTACTCTGTGTACCTGTACTCTGTGTACCTGTCCTCTGTGTACCTGTCCTCTGTGTACCTGTCCTCTGTGTACCTGTCCTCTGTGTACCTGTACTCTGTGTACCTGTACTCTGTGTACCTGTCCCCTGTGTACCTGTCCTCTGTGTACCTGTCCTCTGTGTACCTGTCCTCTGTGTACCTGTCCTCTGTGTACCTGTACTCTGTGTACCTGTCCTCTGTGTACCTGTCCTCTGTGTACCTGTACTCTGTGTACCTGTCCTCTGTGTACCTGTCCTCTGTGTACCTGTCCTCTGTGTACCTGTCCTCTGTGTACCTGTCCTCTGTGTACCTGTCCTCTGTGTACCTGTACTCTGTGTACCTGTCCTCTGTGTACCTGTCCTCTGTGTACCTGTACTCTGTGTACCTGTCCTCTGTGTACCTGTCCTCTGTGTACCTGTACTCTGTGTACCTGTCCTCTGTGTACCTGTCCTCTGTGTACCTGTCCTCTGTGTACCTGTACTCTGTGTACCTGTCCCCTGTGTACCTGTCCTCTGTGTACCTGTCCTCTGTGGAGTGACAATAGATCCAATGTGTTTTATGTCAGCTGGAAGGTCACTACATGTAATTACAGTGTTTTTACCTCTGTTGACTCGGTGTCTGGACTGTTGCTCGATGCACTAATGGCAAATAAAAAACCCCGATGGTTCCTGCAGCTCCTGAACGCACCATCTCACTTATCAGCGAGCACACCTTCCTCTCCCTCCTGCTCAGTGTGTCCCATGTACTCCTCTTCCTCCCTCAATGATCACGGTACATGCAACCGCTGTGGCTCCTTTGAGGCAGGTCGGAGCCACCATCTGAGCCAATAATGAGGTCAAAGGTCAGGGATGTCTATGTGTACAGATTGTAAAGCCCTCTGAGGCAAATTTGTATTTTGGGATAATGGGTTGTACAAAATAAACTGAGTTGAATTGAAGTGAGTAACAAGTCGCAACAGAAGCCGCTTCACGCTGCTAACCGGTTCTCCCAGCTCAGCGACACACCGACACACCGACACACCCGCTGAGAAACACCCTCTGAGAAACACCCTCTGGTTATCGGCAGCTCTGAGGTCCGGAACGTGAACAGAGCGATGCCACGGACCAGGCGTGTGTCTCCCGGGGGCAACTAACAAAGGAGAAGTTGAAACAAGTCATGAAACTCAACTCTAAGTCATAAACGCCTGCATGGATATTCATTGAGGGTGTTACTCTGTAACGATGCCTTCTGGTCACATGACATCTATTGTTCATCAGGTCACATGACATCTATTGTTCATCTGGTCACATGACATCTATTGTTCATCTAGTCACATGACATCTATTGTTCATCTGGTCACATGACATCTATTGTTCATCTGGTCACATGACATCTATTGTTCACCTGGTCACATGACATCTATTGTTCATCTGGTCACATGACATCTATTGTTCATCTGGTCACATGACATCTATTGTTCATCAGGTCACATGACATCTATTGTTCATCTGGTCACATGACATCTATTGTTCACCTGGTCACATGACATCTATTGTTCATCTGGTCACATGACATCTATTGTTCATCTGGTCACATGACATCTATTGTTCATCTGGTCACATGACATCTATTGTTCATCTGGTCACATGACATCTATTGTTCACCTGGTCACATGACATCTATTGTTCATCTGGTCACATGACATCTATTGTTCATCTGGTCACATGACATCTATTGTTCATCTGGTCACATGACATCTATTGTTCATCTGGTCACATGACATCTATTGTTCATCTGGTCACATGACATCTATTGTTCATCTGGTCACATGACATCTATTGTTCATCTGGTCACATGACATCTATTGTTCATCTGGTCACATGACATCTATTGTTCACCTGGTCACATGACATCTATTGTTCATCTGGTCACATGACATCTATTGTTCATCTGGTCACATGACATCTATTGTTCATCTGGTCACATGACATCTATTGTTCATCTGGTCACATGACATCTATTGTTCACCTGGTCACATGACATCTATTGTTCATCTGGTCACGTGACATCTATTGTTCATCTAGTCACATGACATCTATTGTTCATCTGGTCACATGACATCTATTGTTCACCTGGTCACATGACATCTATTGTTCATCTGGTCACATGACATCTATTGTTCATCTGGTCACATGACATCTATTGTTCATCTGGTCACATGACATCTATTGTTCATCTGGTCACATGACATCTATTGTTCATCTGGTCACATGACATCTATTGTTCATCTGGTCACATGACATCTATTGTTCATCTGGTCTCATGACATCTATTGTTCATCTGGTCACATGACATCTATTGTTCATCTAGTAACATGAGATCTATTGTTCATCTGGTCACATGACATCTATTGTTCATCATCACATGACATCTATTGTTCATCTAGTCACATGACATCTATTGTTCATCTGGTCACATGACATCTATTGTTCATCTGGTCACATGACATCTATTGTTCATCTGGTCACATGACATCTATTGTTCATCTGGTCACATGACATCTATTGTTCATCTGGTCACATGACATCTATTGTTCATCTGGTCACATGACATCTATTGTTCACCTGGTCACATGACATCTATTGTTCATCTGGTCACATGACATCTATTATTCATCTGGTCACATGACATCTATTGTTCATCTGGTCACATGACATCTATTGTTCATCTGGTCACATGACATCTATTGTTCATCTGGTCACATGACATCTATTGTTCATCTGGTCACATGACATCTATTGTTCACCTGGTCACATGACATCTATTGTTCATCTGGTCACATGACATCTATTGTTCATCTGGTCACATGACATCTATTGTTCATCTGGTCACATGACATCTATTGTTCATCTGGTCACATGACATCTATTGTTCATCTGGTCACATGACATCTATTGTTCATCTGGTCACATGACATCTATTGTTCATCTGGTCACATGACATCTATTGTTCATCTAGTCACATGACATCTATTGTTCATCTGGTCACATGACATCTATTGTTCATCTGGTCACATGACATCTATTGTTCATCTGGTCACATGACATCTATTGTTCATCTGGTCACATGACATCTATTGTTCATCTGGTCACATGACATCTATTGTTCATCTGGTCACATGACATCTATTGTTCATCTGGTCACATGACATCTATTGTTCACCTGGTCACATGACATCTATTGTTCATCTGGTCACATGACATCTATTGTTCATCTGGTCTCATGACATCTATTGTTCATCTGGTCACATGACATCTAGTGTTCATCTGGTCACATGACATCTATTGTTCACCTGGTCACATGACATCTATTGTTCATCTGGTCACATGACATCTATTGTTCATCTGGTCACATGACATCTAGTGTTCATCTGGTCACATGACATCTATTGTTCATCTGGTCACATGACATCTATTGTTCATCTGGTCACATGACATCTATTGTTCATCTGGTCACATGACATCTAGTGTTCATCTGGTCACATGACATCTATTGTTCACCTGGTCACATGACATCTATTGTTCATCTGGTCACATGACATCTATTGTTCATCTGGTCACATGACATCTATTGTTCATCTGGTCTCATGACATCTATTGTTCATCTGGTCACATGACATCTATTGTTCATCTGGTCACATGACATCTATTGTTCATCTGGTCACGTGACATCTATTGTTCATCTAGTCACATGACATCTATTGTTCATCTGGTCACATGACATCTATTGTTCACCTGGTCACATGACATCTATTGTTCACCTGGTCACATGACATCTATTGTTCATCTGGTCACATGACATCTATTATTCATCTGGTCACATGACATCTATTGTTCACCTGGTCACATGACATCTATTGTTCATCTGGTCACATGACATCTATTGTTCATCTAGTCACATGACATCAATTGTTCATCTGGTCACATGACATCTATTGTTCATCTGGTCACATGACATCTATTGTTCATCTGGTCACATGACATCTATTGTTCATCTGGTCACATGACATCAATTGTTCATCTGGTCACATGACATCTATTGTTCATCTGGTCACATGACATCTATTGTTCATCTGGTCACATGACATCTATTGTTCATCTGGTCACATGACATCTATTGTTCACCTGGTCACATGACATCTATTGTTCATCTGGTCACATGACATCTATTGTTCATCTGGTTACATGACATCTATTGTTCATCTGGTCACATGACATCTATTGTTCATCTGGTCACATGACATCTATTGTTCATCTGGTCACATGACATCTATTGTTCATCTGTTGCTCTCCTGAAGGTTTTTTCACTTTTCTCCCTGTGAGGGGTTGTTTCTATTTTTTGGGGAGTTGTTTCTGATCCGATGTGAGGTCAAAGGTCAGGGATGTCTGTGTACAGATTGTAAAGCCTTCTGAGGAGAATTTGAAATGTGTGATATTGAGCGATACAAAATAAGAGGCGTTTACCCAACACCATAATAATAATAATAATAATCATTTATTTTATATAGCGCTTCTCAAGGCACCCGAAGTCGCTTTACAGAGTCCAGTAGTCATACACACACAGTCGTCCCGGTGGTGGAGCTACATCAGTAGCCACAGCTGCCCTGGGGCAGACTGACGGAAGCGTGGCAGCCAATCAGCGCCTACGGCCCCTCCCCCAATCAGCGCCTACGGCCCCACCACCAACATTCATTCACATCCATACGAACCGGGGTGAGGCTGCGGTGCATGTCTTTATGATGGTGGGGGAAACCGGAGTACCCGGAGGAAACCCACGCAGACACGAGGAGAACATGCAAACTCCACACAGAAAGGACCTGGAACGACCGGGATTCGAACCCAGGACCTTCTTGCTGTGAGGCGACAGTGCTAACCACTGAGCCACCGTGCTGCCCTGTGTGATCATTTCACCAGCGATGCTTCGGGCTGACGGTACTCACAGGACAGATGTTGCCGGTCCTCTGATGTTGGAGCAGCCGGACAGCTTCAGCTGTTCCCTCAACTCTGTCGTCCCAAGTCTCAACGTCACGGTGACCGGCAGGCCTGTTGGGTGTGAGAACACAGCGAGGGTCACGGTCCTGATGATGCAACACGAGTCAACACCGTGCAGGACTCTCAGTGAAAGTCATGGATCACCAGGTATGTCATTCACTGGATTATTACTATAACACATATATATTATGAGTCACTGACCTTCAGCAGGAAGTGCTCCATTCGACAGGACGCAGGTGCATTGTGGGAACTGCGCAGGAGGGCTTTGCAGGCTACACAGCTCACTGGAACTTGAGGAGAACTGACAGGCGAAGTTCTCCCGAGCCTGCCGGCCCACCGTGAGATGCGTCTGGATGACGAGTGCGAGCTGAGAAAAGAGGGAGGAGACTGTTGAAAAAGGAGAAACTTGCGTCGTGTCACAGCTGAATAACGTTGTCGTGATGCGTACCCGGCCGCCGCCGTCCTTCACGACTTTGTAGGAAACCATTTTGGGTTGAGAATCCTCAGGAATGGATATCCAGTCTGAATCCTGGCAGTCGACTTCAAACGTGCAACTGGCGAGAGAAACAACGTGTCCTTTAAAGCAAAGTTATGATTGTTTGAAGGCGTCAACGGAAACATGTGGTTCCCCTGACCTTCTTCTGGAGCCACACCACACGCAGTACGGGTCCTGTGCTGACCAGCAGTCCTGCACACTCGTGTGGGAGCTGCACCTGGACACGGGGACGCGCTTCATCTGGAACACAAACACAACCCGGCATCAACTCAGTATATTTGTTTAGCCCATTCTCACAAATTACAAATTCCCCTCAGAGTGCTTTACAATCCGTACACATAGACATCCCTGACCTTTGACCTTTGACCTCACATGGGATCAGGAACAACTCCCAAACAACTCTTCAGGGTAAAAGGTCAGAACCCTTGAGGAGAGAACAGAGGAGGATCCCTCTCCAGGATGGACAGGTGTCATAGATGTCATGTGACCAGAAGGAATCATTACACACTAATTAAAACACAGCAACAACACAATGAAGATGACAGAGTGGATGAAGAGTTGGTAGTCGGCATATTCCACCATCCAGACCTCCACCATCCATCAGATGGAGGTAGAGAGGAGGAGTGGGCGGAGTCTCAGCAGTGGGCGGAGTCTCAGCAGGGCCATGGCATATAGGTAGTCGGCGTATTCCACGATCCAGACCTCCACCATCCATCGGGCAGACGGAGGTAGGATCTATGAAGTCAGACTCCGGGGAGGACGCCTCCCCTCTCGGGGTTCACGGCACACAGGTGAAACACGTGCGATGCACCCACCTGGTTCTGTAGCGGCAGGTACACGTGTTTCAGATCCACTTGGTCCAGAAGCATTCTGGGGAACACCTGGCGGTCGTCATCGGCCCGGTAGAGCACCCTGGGGCAGAGCGCCCGGTAGTTCTGGTCCACAGCCAGCTGACAACAACAATGCAGCTTTGTTACTGAGCGGCTCTGGTGAATATAAAGAGCTGACGGTTCAGTCTGCCCGGTGACCCGGTGACCCGGAGGGTTGTGACGGCGTCAGAACGTCACCTTCTTTGTTCTCGTCTTACGGTTGATGTTTTTCACAGTGAGCTTCACACCGGCTTCTTTACTTATTATTATATCATTATTTTGCGTATTGTCTGTCGCCCCCAGGACGTTTCCTCCCGTTCACCCCCTGCACATAACGTAATGATCGCACTGTGGTTATTGATTATTGTTGTGAATGTCCTTGTATATTGCTGCACCAGCCGCTATGACACATTCCTTTTATATCTATATTTATACATGGCAATAAAAAGTTATTTATTTAGTTACTTATTTACATTTTGTTTTACTTGGCTCAATTAAAACAATTCAGTGTATAAATATACAATTCAGTGTATGTATTCACTGAATTGTATGGATAAGATGTCCTTATTACATAATAAGACATAATTCAGTATATAAATAAACTAAAAAGTTGTTTATTTAGTTACTTATTTACTCTTTGTTTTACTTGGCTCTGTCAATATGCTTTTGTACCAGCTTCTTGGCTGTCACATGCCCCGCCCCCTGTTCCCCCCCACACTCCTCCACAGCTGAGCCTAACCACACCCCAGCCACCACAGCGCTTTTCACAGCAAACACTTTGACTCGTCAGAGCTGGAACTTCCTTATTATCCACAAATAGAACAACTGTAGATACAATCTGCCAACAACCTTTGCATTTCTGACTCTTAACGAACACCGAAGCGTCTGCTGCCGAGGTCGAGTTGCATTTCCTGGTGAATCCGTGCTTCAGGTTAAATAAAAACAGACAAACTAAATTAGGGGAACCAAAGATCTGCATAAAAGGACAATATCACTTACAAGCTGTTCTATAAAAATAGGTTTTAAGAAGTGATTTAATGTTATGATAGTTGCAGTTTAGTTTAGTACATTATGATTGTTGTTTAAATGTCTTTAGTTGTAGGCTCCCTGATTGGGTAACACTTGTTACATGTAGGTGTGGCTAGCTTCAGGACCAGCATGCACCTGGGTGGCCGATGGGTTTTTACCAGCACAGAGAGGAAGTGTCAGAATTTCGTTTGTTCTTTTTGTTTGTTTAGTAAATAAATTATCAGAATAATGACATACGGAGATGGACATTACTTTGTTTCGGCAATTTGATTTATAGTTTTATTTGACTTCCAAAGACAAATGGCCTCTACCGGTGGAATTGAAACATTTTGGAGCGTCGCCATCCTTCCTCTAATTAAACAAACACAATAACAGGTACTAACTGTAAATAGGTATTCGTACACACCTTGATGAGCTGCCCGTCTCCCGTCCCGATGAAGAAAACCATCCAGGCCTTCTGCCTCACGGCCAGCACCGAGGTCATGAAGCTCTGCTTGAAGAGCACGGCCTTGGACGTCAGAGTCTTCAGAGGAACAGACACCTGGTTATCGGAGGCGGAGCCCACAGGCACCGCGGCCGCGTCCAGGTCAGCGGAAACCACGATGACTCAAAACTCAACGCGGTGCATTCCTGAGTGACTGGCGATAACATCGTGTTCGTTCATATTTTAGTTTCTCAGGTCATTGTGTCCTTTTGAAGCTGGAAAAGGAAAGCTCTCATTATGTACTCAGATAATAATAATACATGTGGACACACACACACACACACATTGATACGATCTGTCATCATGTGCAGGCTTGTCTATCAAGTCCAAGGACTGAAGCTTATTTGATTATTATAATTAATACCTAATTATAAAATGTTACTTTTATTCAGAGAAATGATTCCCTTTTATTCCAACAACACACCTCCCCACGAGTGAGTTATAGCGTCAATTATCTAGTCATCATCTCCATAGCAACAAGACCCTCATGAACAGACTCCTCCCCTTTGGATTACGGTTGTTCTTGTTTAATCAGAATATATTCTCTGAGAAGTACCTGTAGTCCCCACTAGTGTATACTTTGAAGTAACGTTAACCTTATTTATGTGGTAATTCAGGTGCAAATATTTAAGAGGAACAACTTAAAAATTGTGAATTAATGAGGTAATTAAGTCTCAAATATATTTACTTTCACTCTGAAATCAGTTATTATAATAATACATATACATATTAGTAGTAGCAGCACAGCTGATATGTCATTATGACCCATATATATTGAGTTATAACATTACTAGTGTATACTTTACTTGAACCTTATTTATGTGATAATTCACGTGCAAACAAAGAGGAAAAACTTAAACAATGTGACTTAATGAGGTAATTAAGTCTCAATTAAGTTTACTTTAACTCTCAAATCGCGTATTATAATAATAAATATACATATAGCAGCAGCTCAGCTGGTTTATGACCCAGATACTGAGTCCTGTATGACTGTTTCCACGCCGTCGGTGCGCGTGACTCCAGTTGCGTAACTTTTAAACTCATTCATCCTCTCACCGGTCCCCCCGGAACACCCGCCGCGGGGGGGCACATGCTGCAGAAGTCCGGGTCCGCGTCCGCCGCCACGCTGAGGTCCGGACTGATGTCGAACAGCAGCAGCCGGGTGTCGGTGCGCCCCCCGTCCACGCTGAACACGCCGCTCCACAGCACCGGCGGCCCGCCGGGGACCACCGCGGAGGCCACGAGTCTGCTGCGCGCGCCTCCGCCGGACACGCGCAGGGTCGCGCCCCGCAGCGACTTGAGGGTTTCCTTTTTGTTTGTTTTACCCTCGAGCCAAATAAGACGCACTCTGTTGTTGTTGTCTCCGGCCGGCAGGTTGGAGAACAGATAAATGTTGAAATCGATCTGAAATCCATCCACGAACTCGGCGCTGCCTTTGGTCCGCTCGATGGAAGAGGTGGTGAAGTCTCCGATTAAAGAGAAAATAGATCCTTCCTGACCCTCGTTGGAGTTGTGGAGCTTCACCGCCTCCGTGACGAAGGAGCAGCTGCTCCTCGGGGGCTCGTGCTGCTGGGTGGCGGTCAGGATGTACGTCTCGGAGTCGGTGTTCCTCTGCTCCACATCCACCAGGAAGCCGACGGACGCGCTGCTGCTCCACGGGGAGCCCACCAGGATGTGCTCCCGATAGAGCACGTGGGAGATGTTCCTGAGGTCCAGCACCTCGCAGTAGCCGCACTCGATCACCCCGCAGCTGATCAGAGACTGATCCGCGACCAGCGGCAGCAGAACGTTCACGCGTAAAGTTGCGTTCCGCTCCTCCGTCTCCGCGACGCGCGTAAAGACCACCTCGTGGGTTTGATGCCCGGCGGTCAAGACCCCCCTCTGGGTCAGACTCTGGATCAGAGTCAGGTCGTGGCTCAGCTGGTACAGCCTCTCCTCTGTCGCCACGAACACCGCGTCGGCGACGGCGGCGAAGTGGCGGATGTCTCCATCGAAAGTGAAGCCTCCGTTCTCCTCCTCCTTCTCCTCCAGGCACCGGCCCGGTTCTCCCCAGAGAACCAGCAGCAGACCGGGCAGCAGGATCATCTTCTGGCGGCGCGACACTCACTCACACGCGGGCGCGCGCGCTTCTCCTCCACATGTGTGGCGCGCGGTGGAAAAGAGAGAAGTGCTCCAAAGTGGGAGGGAGCGCGAACGCAACACCGGCAACTGAACACAGGATTGCCTCTGCGGCATTGCTGCTCACGCTCAGCTGCGTTTGTCACGTTTTTATTTGTACCATGTTTTCAAAGAACATCTTCACCAATCATCACGTGGCGGGAGAGCGAGTCCCATCAAAGAGCTTCTGATTCGTGTGCATGACACACGTGATGCTCCTCGGTCATCTACACGCTGGAGCATCATCGCTTCAGCAGAGTCACATGAGGCGACATCTGGACGACAGGTCCTTCGGAACCCGCGTTTCAAAACTCTTCAGACTTCAGCAAAACCACGACACCTAGCGGCAGTTCCGGGGACTGCCGCCCCTCGAGTTGAACGTCAGACCGAGCAGTCGATGCTGATCGATATGACTCAGTCAAGATGATCATGTATCATCAAAGCCAGCAATATATATAAATATATATATTCATTTATGTATTTATATTTATTTATTCATTTATATATATATATGTTTATTCATTTATATATATATTTATTTATTTATTCATTTTTATATACATATATAGAGAGAAATATAGAATTGTTTCATTTTGGGATTTTGTTTCATTTATATATATATATATATATATGAATATAATATGTATATATATTTAATTATTTATATATATATAATATGTATATATATATATTTAATTATTTATATATATATAATGTGTTTCATATATATATAATATGTACATATATATATATTTATTCATTTATATATATATATAATTATAGAATTGTGTTTCTTTTTGGCATTTTGTTTCATATATATATATATATATATGTGTGTGTGTGTGTGTATTTTATTTTTTCTCTCAAATAAACCTCAGCATTATTATATTTGTGTGATGATATATTCTGTTTGTTTGCTTGTCCTTGTGAACACACTGGTGAATATAAGATAGCTTTATAATCATATTATAAGCTGGAGCTAGACTAGTGAGTGAGGCCTAGCACCTCAAAGTGACCTGACTAGGTTAGCTCACTAACAATAACCCATAAAACACGGGATAACTTCTTTTTTTAAACTCTGACTCCATGATGTTGTGTCCACTGTGTCGTCCTCCCCTAGGTGTTATGTCTATGTGTTGTCTTTTGTCTTAAAAATATAAATAAAAAACAGAACTACATGTGATTCACATTTTTAAAAGATGTCCCTGATCTCCAGTCTCTGTGATACAAAAGGTCATTTTTACCCATCACAAGGGTCTGAATGGAGCTTTCTATTCTACCGGTCACACAGTTGAATTATTGAAGTGTTCTTGAGTTAAACATTAAAAGCTGTTGCAAGAAAATGTCCCAAAAATAAAATGGAGACGTCTCTTCACAATGCAGAACGTTGTCAGCAGAGAGCTTCATCCTCCATAGATAATCACCGACCCCGAAGGACAATAGAAACCAATCACACACACACACACATTGTAATCCATGAAATACATTCTATCCTTGAACCAACATGTGACACGGGGAGCCGGTTGCAACGGCTGGTCACATTCTTGTGTGTTGCTGCTACTGGCTCGACAAATTTCCCCTTGTAGTATATATCTATCTATCTATCTATCTATCTATGATCACGGCCGCCCACAAAGGAACTGGTTGTGTTTTATGATTGTTTGTGTGGGAACAACAGATACATGAAGCGTGTGAGAGTCTAAAGATAACAACCGAGACGCCGTCACGCACACCACAGTGTACATCACTCAGTCAAGCTTCATGTCCTCACCACAGATCAGACACGGCGTCAGCATGTCATGATGTCATGATGTCATAATATCATGATGTCACGGTGTCATAATATCATGATGTCATGATGTCATAATATCATGATGTCATGGTGTCATGATGTCATGGTGTCATAATATCATGATGTCATGGTGTCATGATGTCATAATATCATGATGTCACAGTGTCATAATATCATGATGTCATGGTGTCATAATATCATGATGTCATAATATCATGATGTCATGGTGTCATAATATCATGATGTCATGGTGTCATACTATCATGGTGTCATGATGTCATAATATCATGATGTCATGGTGTCATAATATCATGATGTCATGGTGTCATAATATCATGATGTCATGGTGTCATAATATCATGATGTCATGATGTCATAATATCATGATGTCATGGTGTCATAATATCATGGTGTCATGGTGTCATAATATCATGATGTCATGATGTCATAATATCATGATGTCATGGTGTCATAATATCATGATGTCATGGTGTCATAATATCATGATGTCATGGTGTCATGACGATGGAGGCCCGAGGGTTACCGCTAGGGATGGGTATCGTTTTTCTTTCCCGTGAGAAAGGCCCATGAGGCCTTAAGAGAGAGAAAGACAGTAAAATACAGATCATTAGCTCTAATGCCTTCTGCCCTGTCCTGATGTTTGAACCTCTACTGAACCTGAACGAGGTGAGCTTCAGAGGAAGAGCGCGCAACACCCTCTCCACGGAGCGACACCCTCTCCACGGAGCGTCACCCTCTCCACGGAGCGTCACCCTCTCCACAGAGCATCACCCTCTTCACGGAGCATCACCCTCTTCACGGAGCGTCACCCTCTAAATGGAGCGTCACCCTCTCCACAGAGCATCACCCTCTTCACGGAGCATCACCCTCTTCACGGAGCGTCACCCTCTAAACGGAGCGACACCCTCTCCACAGAGCATCACCCTCTTCACGGAGCGTCACCCTCTCCACGGAGCGACACCCTCTCCACGGAGCGTCACCCTCTCCACAGAGCATCACCCTCTTCACGGAGCATCACCCTCTTCACGGAGCGTCACCCTCTAAACGGAGCGACACCCTCTCCACGGAGCGTCACCCTCTAAACGGAGCGTCACCCTCTCCACGGAGCGTCACCCTCTCCACAGAGCATCACCCTCTTCACGGAGCGTCACCCTCTAAACGGAGCGACACCCTCTCCACGGAGCGTCACCCTCTAAACGGAGCGTCACCCTCTCCACGGAGCATCACCCTCTCCACGGAGCGTCACCCTCTCCACAGAGCATCACCCTCTCCACGGAGCGTCACCCTCTCCACGGAGCGTCACCCTCTCCACGGAGCATCACCCTCTTCACGGAGCATCACCCTCTTCACGGAGCGTCACCCTCTCCACGGAGCGTCACCCTCTCCACAGAGCATCACCCTCTTCACGGAGCATCACCCTCTCCACGGAGCGTCACCCTCTCCACGGAGCGTCACCCTCTCCACGGAGCGTCACCCTCTTCACGGAGCGACACCCTCTCCACGGAGCATCACCCTCTTCACGGAGCGTCACCCTCTCCACGGAGCGTCACCCTCTCCACGGAGCGACACCCTCTCCACGGAGCGTCACCCTCTCCACGGAGCGTCACCCTCTCCACGGAGCGTCACCCTCTCCACGGAGCGTCACCCTCTCCACGGAGCGTCACCCTCTCCACGGAGCGTCACCCTCTCCACGGAGCGACACCCTCTCCACGGAGCGTCACCCTCTCCACGGAGCGTCACCCTCATTTTTTTTCCGATAGTAACAACACTGATCATTTTAAATCGGGGTAGCCTAATGAAGGACACCTATTGGCCCGGCTCATTCCACTCAGCTGTTGCACACCTTTCGCTTTGAAACGAATTATATAGGAAGTGTTTCAGGAAGTAGTTTGCAAAGGGTCCAAAGCCAACGCCACACCATGACGTCACAACACGCCGTAGTGTCTCCTCTCGCGGTGGATCCTTTAAATTCAATGTCAGCGCGAGCTCTAGAGGCCAACCCGCGTGACCAGAAGGAAGAGCAACCTGCCTGCATTCTTTGTTAAACCGCTAGAGGGCGCAGTGTGCTGCAGGACATTCTGCATCTCCTATCTCCTACCTCCTAACCGAGGAATCCTAAGAGCATTACATCACAACCATGTGCAGAGATATCCTTCAATTGTAGGTTTGCATCGGGCCTAAAGGTCAAGTGAGGCAAAGGGTGTTTTAATCTTGTAATTTGGTTCAACATTTCACCTTTTGACCCTTTATAGATCTGTTTTGATGAAGCACCTGTTTGCTTTAGCAACTTAAAATGTGCACAGGTCGCACTGGAAAGATGACGACGAAGCTCGATATTAAAATCACATTCATAAGAGCGGAGCAGTCCGATTGGTCCACACAATACTTCACCTCATTGCCAATTCGCTTATGTGATGAAAGAAGTCACATTCATCTTCGATTTTAGAAATAACTGGATGCACATTTGACTAAAATCCAGCAGGAAAAAGGAATCCTCGCTTCTCTTCCTTCCACGATGGTTCAGAGTTCATGAAACATCAATGTGGCTTAATAATAAAAAATAAAAAATAAACCACAACCTTAAATCATAGCAATTAAGTCCAATTACATATTTAAATGTTGTGGATTTGCTCTTTAGAAGCCCCGACGCGTGCGCTACCGCTCCCGGCCGCTAGAGGCCGCTGCTCGCCCCTCGGCGCGCAGCGGCGGCGGCGGCGGCACGCAGCGGCAGTCCGGTCACAGGCTGCAGCGCGTCGGCATCTCCAGCAGCTCCGCTCCGCGTGTTCCCGGTGGTTCCCGGTCGGATTCATTCACAGCTCTTCACCTCTTTTCCAGTCTGTCCATCCAGCTGTTTTCATTCCCTCCTTCCATCCATCCGGGGATCTGCGTGCGGGAAGATCATCTTTTTAAATCACTTGTTTGGTTTGTTTTGTTTTTGAATCCCTCTCCGTCTCATCCACCGGGAGATCCGTCTGCATTCAGCGGCCGCGGGTGAGTTCCCTGTCAGCGTGTCTTCCTGCGAGGTGTCGCGGACACTGTCCGACCTCCGATCGAGACCCGGAGGAGACCGAAAGGAAGGTCACGACCTGTGACACCTGACGTGTTTTAGTGTGCACGTGACTTCAAATGAACGTTTATTCATCTCGACATTCAGCTGTTTCCTCACTGCTCTTTGGTTTTGATGTATTTATCAGATGAAACACAAGTTACGAGTTGGATGAATCTTTCCAGTCACTCACTTTCACACACTGTTTGTTTCTGTGACGCAACCACCACAAAGTGCAGCTCCAGTCGGATCTTCAGGGACCTCACGACCCCCCCCCCCCCCCCCCGGGCCCCCCGGAGCGCCTCGCGCGCGGCATTGGCATTCAAGAGCCGCTCGCAGTGTTGCGTAATAACGCGCATCGCAATAGGACTCAGGGTCAGGGACTCGAACCGGGGACTCCCAGACCTCGACAACAATATGTTGTTGTTGTTGTTGTGTATTTTATTCAGTCAATCAAATCAAATAATTCCCTTGAAAACCAAAAAGGAGTTGACCATTCTTACATCCATTTCAATATTATTCCATAGTTGGACTCCTACAACAGAAACACATCTTCTTGTAATCCCTTTTTTAGCCTTTTGTTCAGTAAACTTACAAACATCTCAAATCATATTCACACTCATGTATTGAAAAGGTGTAGGAAGTAACTAAGTACATGTACTCAGTACTCTCCTCCTGGAGGAGCCGAGGCTCTCGTACTTTTCTTCTTCGGCTGCTCGCAACTTCAATTTCAAAATCAAGATTTTACAAGTAAAATATACAATCATTAAAAAAAGACAATGCCGTTAAAACACAAGCAAAGGTGTCCTATAACGGGTCGTAAAAGACTTAAAGGTAAACTTTGAAGGGATGCCTCGTGAAGCTTTGGATGCTAGTAGCGCCACGGAATCAGAACGTTTGATTGGTTCACAGGAAGTCAACTATGCACATACTTCTGTTATTTAAACTTTGAACTTGAGACTTTAACTTGCTTCAACAGTATATTCTACGTTGAGGTATTTGTGCGCGCTTCTCAAGTAAAGGATGGATGAACATCACAGAGGAGCTTCAGGAGGACAGACACCTGGTGATGAGGGGTCAGATCAGAGAGAGCCCCCCCCCCCCCCCCGATGATGAGAGGCCTGCAGCCTCCGTATAGCCGTGCGGTGCAGCGGGTCTCCTCCCACGGGTCGGGCCTGTAACCACCACCATGTTTCACTTCTCAGGGTAACAGTGACAGGAAACACACACACACACACACACATTACACCCGTGTCCACGTGGCTGTGGGGGGGGGGGTCCTCTGACGGGCCGTCACGGCGTGTCGGCGTCACGCTGAGCGCCGGATTCTCTCCGCATAAGTTTTTGCCCGTGGCCACTGATTCGTTGGGAGTGCGTCACCGTGACGACAGCGTACATCGTCCTGGAGACCGGTTGAAATTATTCATTCTTTTATTTTTTTTTGCAGTAGTCTGACTCATTTCAATGAAAGAGGAGTGAGACGACTGAGGTGTGTGTGTGTGAGAGAGAGAGAGAGAGAGAGAGAGAGAGAGAGAGAGAGGGAGAGAGGGGTGGGCAAAATGTGAAGATAAAGAATGACTGTGTGTGTGTGTGTGCTCACGCTTATACGCATGAGATGTATCAATAAGCCAAAGCGGTTTCCGGCCCCTTGTTCCTCCTCTCCTCCGCCCTGGTTCCTCCACCCTTGCTCCTCCTCTCCTCCGCCCCTTATTCCTCCTTTCCTCCGCCCTTGTTCCTCCTCTCCTCCGCCCTTGTTCCTCCTCTCCTCCGCCCTTGTTCCTCCTCTCCTCCACCCTTGTTCCTCCTCTCCTCCGCCCTTGTTCCTCCTCTCCTCCACCCTTGTTCCTCCTCTCCTCCGCCCTTGTTCCTCCTCTCCTCCGCCCTTGTTCCTCCTCTCCTCCACCCTTGTTCCTCCTCTCCTCCGCCCTGGTTCCTCCTCTCCTCCGCCCTGGTTCCTCCGCCCTTGTTCCTCCTCTCCTCCACCCTTGTTCCTCCTCTCCTCCGCCCTTGTTCCTCCGCCCTGGTTCCTCCGCCCTTGTTCCTCCGGCCTGGTTCCTCCGCCCTTGTTCCTCCGGCCTGGTTCCTCCGCCCTTGTTCCTCCTTCCTTGTTCCTCCGCCCTGGTTCCTCCGCCCTTGTTCCTCCGCCCTGGTTCCTCCGCCCTTGTTCCTCCTCCCTTGTTCCTCCGCCCTTGTTCCTCCGCCCTGGTTCCTCCGCCCTTGTTCCTCCGCCCTGGTTCCTCCGCCCTTGTTCCTCCGCCCTTGTTCCTCCGCCCTGGTTCCTCCGCCCTTGTTCCTCCGCCCTTGTTCCTCCGCCCTGGTTCCTCCGCCCTGGTTCCTCCACCCTTGCTCCTCCTCTCCTCCGCCCTGGTTCCTCCGCCCTTGCTCCTCCTCTCCTCCGCCCTTGTTCCTCCTCTCCTCCGCCCTGGTTCCTCCGCCCTTGCTCCTCCTCTCCTCCGCCCTTGCTCCTCCTCTCCTCCGCCCTTGTTCCTCCGCCCTGGTTCCTCCGCCCTTGCTCCTCCTCTCCTCCGCCCTGGTTCCTCCGCCCTTGTTCCTCCGCCCTGGTTCCTCCGCCCTTGCTCCTCCTCTCCTCCGCCCTTGTTCCTCCGCCCTGGTTCCTCCGCCCTTGCTCCTCCTCTCCTCCGCCCTGGTTCCTCCGCCCTTGCTCCTCCTCTCCTCCGCCCTGGTTCCTCCTCTCCTCCGCCCTGGTTCCTCCGCCCTTGCTCCTCCTCTCCTCCGCCCTTGTTCCTCCTCTCCTCCGCTCTTGTTCCTCCTCTCCTCCGCCCTTGTTCCTCCGCCCTGGTTCCTCTGCCCTTGTTCCTCCTCTCCTCCGCCCTGGTTCCTCCGCCCTTGCTCCTCCTCTCCTCCGCCCCTTATTCCTCCTTTCCTCCAGACCATGTGACCAGTCGACGAGCGTTGGCTGAGTGGTTCAGGATCCAACATGAAGGGAACACTCACACGACCGGAGGCTGAACACGAAGCTGCAGCCGGCGAGGAGGCAAGGAGGCGAGGAGGCAAGGAGGCGAGGAGAGGCAGCGAGCCATCTCTCTGATGGTTGTGAAATCTGCTTTCCGACACGTTTCATCCCGTACCAACAAAACAACAAAGTGTTGGACTATTTCTTGGCAGCGGCGCTCATGAAGCTCCCGGCGCGGCGCGAACACATCGAGCTCGCCGGCTGCCGACTGGACGGCTTTGTATTTAACGTATACAGGCCACGCCCCCGTCGGCATCGTTGGGAAACCTTGGAAACGAACTGCGCCCCCGTCTCTGGAGCGTCAACATGGCGGCCCCCCATGTGGCCCTTGACCCCAGAGAAGGGTCAACTTAAACCAACGCCACGCTGGCTTTCATGCATTTTACATTAATACGATCTTTAATGTTGAAAATACACAGATGCTTTCCCGTATGGCGTCCGTCTGAATACACCCGCATTCCCCCTCCTTTTTTCAGCGCCTGTCTCTTTAAGCCCCGCCTCCCGTTAAAGCCCAGTCCGCTCTGATTGGATGACGGGAACAATATGGCGCACCTTTGTAGAGGTAGTCCTCGAGCTCGGTGCACACGCCTTAAAACACGCTGAAGAAAAAACCTCAAACTCGACCAGAAAGAGGGAACACAATGTTCTAGTTGCCCCCCCCCCCTGGAATTTCTCAATAATCATGAAAATAACAATATTCAAAGACGCCGACGGCTGCGTCGATGGCTCCTGCTGAGAGAGAGAGAGAGAGAGAGGGATGGTTGACCCCTGCCTGAGCCGCCCAGTGGCACACAGCGCTCCTTATATGGGCGTGTTGGTATAAAAAGGGGAAAAGGAGGTTAGCTCAACCTCTGGAGAGCTGCAGCGCACGAGCTAGCAAAGTGCTGGAGGTGTGCCACGTCTTCATAACTTGGACCGGGTGAAGCCGGCGAACACGTCTCTGGCACCGACACACACACACACACACACACACACACACACACGCGCGTTGCTCAGCTTTCATTGAATCAGGCTGAACGTCTGGTTTCGGTTTTTTTATCCTCTTTTTTTCTTTCTACTGGCTGGTTTCTGGTTTCCACCGACGGAGACGGAGGACGAGGAGACGCTCTCAGCCTGAGCTCAGACTGAGGGCTTTAGTCACACGATGCAATCCATCGATGTGGGAATCCCTTTTCACTTTGAGTTCCCCCCGTGACAAGAGATGGATTATGTGAGGAAACTAGAAGAGGAACTGAAACGGGGCTCTTGGCAGATGATGGACATCAGGCTCCGAATGGCGTGAATTCAGTTTAACAACATTTAACGGCAAGAAGTTAAACAAACAATGGAGGCTCAGGGTCGTGGTTTCCGTGGTGATCCGGCTCAACAGGAAGCAGCCTGAAGGACCCGGGTCAAGACCAAAGAGAACCATGTTCCCCCAGTCCAGAGTCTTCGTCCTAGAATCAGCCAATCAGCTCCTCTCAAAGGGAGTTCAGCCTCTAACACCTTCCTGTTGGATAAAAGCCCCGCTATCAAAATGGAGGGGTCAAAGGTCACGACCCCCGGGTCAAAACGTCACTTCCAATCAAGTATTTTCACAATAAAAGTCCCGTCTGTTATTGTCCTCATTAAAGTCACTTCACGGCTTCAACCGGCTTCAACAATCTGAAATACTGACTAACATTCACTCTCATGAACATACATTAATTCTGGCAATTTCCATCTGCATAGAGTAAACAGTCCCCCTATGCTTCATAACACATTCATATAATAATATTCTCCCTAATATTTCCTATTATAATATCTTTCTATATGTATTAATTTAAAGCTCAAGACTACAGAATCAAAATAAGCTATAACAACCTAACAAAATAAAACTCCATTCCACCGTGAATAGAAACCCAAACACAAGTCCGTCACAGCGTTTCCGTGACGATCATTCCATTTGATACGACGGAGTGGATGAAGAGTTGGTAGTCGGCATATTCCACCATCCAGACCTCCACCATCCATCAGCAGATGGATCCATGCCGTCTCATAGGCTCCGATGGATAATCATATCTTTATGAATGTTTGATTTTTCTGTTGTATTTTTTTAAATGGCTGATTCTTGGAGCCCAGGCTCTGTTGTTTAATGTGATGTGCAACATTAATAAATGTGCTCGTGTCTTATAGCAATAAAGACCCCAGACCCCCTCGGGGGTCTCCGGTGTTCAAAAGGTTAAATCGATAAAGATTTAGAACATTCTTCTCTGTCGTCAGCTACTCCGCTCTATCACTGGATGACAGAAAAAGTCACACCATTTTTTTACTGTCGTGTTTATTCTAAATCTTTTCAATTTATTATATATTTTTATTTATTTAATCAGCGTTTTAAAATATTTTTTTTCACGATGTATTCATAACGCATCCGTCTCTCGTGGACGAGGTAGCATTGTTCCACGGGGTTTTCATGAATGCCTCGTCTCCTGAGGACATCATGAGCGTGCTTTGAGTTCTACATATTCAAGGCCACAATGACATCTCCATAGACAAAGATAACAACATGTAGGACCCAACAGAAGCCCACGCGGGCTCTGACGCGCCTGCTCATGGCCGCCCTCCAGCTGGAGGACACTGGTGGACGGCGTGGGAGCTAAAGGAGCAACGCGGCCGAGAGGAAAACATCGAACACATGGAGCTCAGAGGATGAACCATCAGCTCCACTCTGACTCGTGTCCTCCGTGTGTCCCAGATGCTGAGAGGATGGCCGGCTGACCTCGGGGATCACTGACCGGTCCGCTGATCTTCGCCGCCATGGCCAAAAGCCCGGAGGTGAAGCTGGCCGTCTTCGGCAGAGCGGGGGTGGGGAAGTCAGGTAAACCGCCGGAGGAAAGAGTTCCAGGAGTTTTCACCTTGTGTCCGACCCTCATTCACAGGTTCTGTTGAAGATACGAGGCTTTCAATAAAAGCTACACTCTATCTACATTATAGCTACAAACTATCTACATTCTATCTACATTATAGCTACAAACTATCTACATTCTATCTACATTCTATCTACATTTTAGCTACATTCTATCTACATTCTAGCTATATTCTATCTACATTCTATCTACAGTCTAGCTATATTCTATTTACATTCTAGCTACATTCTATCTACATTCTATCTACATTCTATCTACATTCTATTTACATTCTATCTACATTCTATCTACGTTTTAGCTACATTCTATCTACATTCTAGCTACATTCTATCTATATTCTATCTACATTCTATCTACATTCTATCTACATTCTATCTACATTCTATCTACATTCTATTTACATTCTATCTACATTCTATCTACGTTTTAGCTACATTCTATCTACATTCTATCTATATTCTATCTACATTCTATCTACATTCTAGCTATATTCTATCTACATTCTAGCTACATTCTATCTACATTCTATCTACATTCTATCTACATTCTAGCTACATTCTATCTACATTCTAGCTACATTCTATCTACATTCTATCTACATTCTATCTACATTCTAGCTACATTCTATCTACATTCTAGCTACATTCTATCTACATTCTATCTACATTCTATCTACATTCTATTTACATTCTATCTACATTCTATCTACATTTTAGCTACATTCTATCTACATTCTATCTACATTCTATCTACATTCTAGCTACATTCTATCTACATTCTATCTACATTCTATCTACATTCTATCTACATTCTAGCTACATTCTATCTATATTCTATCTACATTCTATCTACATTCTATCTACATTCTATTTACATTCTATCTACATTCTATCTATGTTTTAGCTACATTCTATCTACATTCTAGCTACATTCTATCTATATTCGATCTATATTCTATCTACATTCTAGCTACATTCTATCTACATTCTAGCTATATTCTAGCTACATTCTATCTACATTCTATTTACATTCTATCTACATTCTATCTACTACATTCTATCTACATTCTATCTAAATTCTATCTACATTCTATCTACATTCTATCTACATTTGATCTACATTCTATCTACATTCTAGCTTTTCTATCTACATTCTAGTTACATTATATCTACATTCTAGCTTTTCTATCTACATTCTATCTAAATTCTATCTACATTCTAGCTACAATCTATCTACATTCTAGTTACATTATATCTACATTCTAGCTTTTCTATCTACATTCTACCTACATTCTTACGGCTCTACCGTGCTACTATCTGAAAGGTGAACCGTGGATGTTGTGTTTCATGGTGTGTTTCACACCTTGTGTGCGTCTCAGCGTGACGTCTGCTTTCTAATGTTTTCCACGACGACTCCTGGTGCTTTTTGTTTGTCAGCGGTACGGGAGGAGGTTGTTTTCTGGCCCCCGCTCCCCACGGATTAGTCAGTTGAGTCATTATCATCTGGTTTTTCGGCATTCCTCTGTAACCTCGGCCTCAGCCCCGTGTTTGTTCTCCGGTAGCAGAGACAATAACACGGACCACATGTTTTCTCCTTGCCGGCCGCGAATCAAGACGGATCGCTTCTGCGTAGCAATCAGATGTTGGAAAACATGCCTGGAGATCTCCTCCACGTCGAAAAAGGAGGCCATTACAATGCCTGAGGAGGTCAACTCAAGTGCTGCTCTGAAAAGTAGAAAGACTGCAGAGTTCATCCCCGTCAGCTGGGAGGAGGGTGGCTGTAATGAAGCCTGTCACTCTGCAGTGCAGAACATGTTCCCTCAAACCAGTTTGTTATTTGCTTTCCGGAAAATTGCCTTTGTGAATGGTTCACTGCAGTCCAGCCCATTCTCTTATTTAAAACACAGCCACGCAGCAGGACAGTCGTCAGTGTTGTCGCCTCTGACGCTGTAGCCCCGGTGATGCCTTCAACAATGAGCGGCTCTCATCTCAACACACCCACGGATGCTAATGAATCAGCCTTTAATGAGCAAACCTCGGGCCGGACACCCCCACTTCATGCACAATATCACATTGTTTTTGTTCTTCAACCTTCTGGTGTGTTGGACTGAGCACTGGTCCGTGGTTCATGCGTCTCTATTTACAGTACTTTCAATGATGAAACATGCCCGGTATCTAATAGCAGAGGACCTACCACCTAGATGACCAGTATCTAATGCCAGAGGACCTACCACCTAGATGACCAGTATCTAATACCAGAGGACCTACCACCTAGATGACCAGTATCTAATACCAGAGGACCTACCTAGCTACATTCTATCTACTTTATATCTACATTCTATAAATTGTAGATAGAAAGTAGCTATAGCTACATTCTATCTACATCCTAGCTACACTCTAGCCACTGCCTCTTTGGAAACAATCTTGATCGTCCAGCAGTGTTTCCATCGTGACCTTGGACAGCGGTTCGCGTGCATGTGAGTTATTGCTCACGTGATGCCGATGTTTCCTATTTCAGTTGGAGTTCAGCGTCTATATCTTTTCTTTAGTGGCGATCATTCACGTCCAGAAGCTGTTTGCTCCCCTGCTGGGTGGAAAGAATGTGTTCCTGACGAGCAGGAGCAGAGCTGCTGGGGGCCTTGGCGTCGTTGACGGGGCCCTTCGTGATGGTCTGACCTGGACTCCTGCGGAGTCATCCAGACCCAATAAAGAGCAGAGCGTAACTCAAGCTGGATGTCCTGGCACTCTGCAGCCTTTTTGGTTTATTGACTCAGCAGAGGGAAACCGGGGTCAGGACATCAGATACATTTGTCCAATTTACTGCACCGCCAACTTGGTCCCTGCTTAACACACAGACCAAGTAAATAAAATAGTCACCGGGCAAGGTTTTGAGAAGTTAATACTCCAATGACTGTCTGTAATACTTTTATCTTCCTCTTATTACTGACGCATATAAGAGGAAAAACAAAGCAGCAAATGGTTCAAGAGCAGAGAGACTCGATGTCTCTCTTTCCCTCCGGTGAGTTCAATAAACAGCGACTCCAAACGGAGGTAAAATGAGGGTGGATAGTGGACTTGCATTCACAACGGGGACGGAGACACTCCCACTGAACGGCAACGCCCTGACTCACTCAAACACACTGCACGTGTTTCCTTGAGGCCGAACCAAGATGGTGTAATATGTGCAATCATTCAAGAGAGTACAAACTAAGTAAAAACGTGCAGCACTTGTGAGTCACTCCCCTGGCTTTTATCAAACGTTATGAAGAAAACCCGGCTTTTTTTTAATAGTTTTGCGTAAAAACTCTGGCACGCGTTCACATATCGAGACGGTTGGACGCTCTCGCTCCCCGAACATTCTCAGCCTGTCTGACGGCCAGAAAGCAGAACGATAACAACGGAGCGGGCCAACATGTGTCGGCCTCGGAAACACTGTCGTTTACCACCTCGGACGGCGAGGAGGGAGACCGTGAATCAGCCTCGTGTCGGCCTGGAGCACGATGTCATCCGGAGGGCAAAGACACAGAAACAAACAGGGCCGGACGGACTGACAAGCTACTGCGCTGGAGAGAGACGCTGCTAGAAATCACCAAAGGCTGCGTGGTGTGGACAGTTGGTCTGCAGTTCCTCTGCTCACCACTTCTTACTGGTCACTTCACTGTGTTAGCTGATAGGGGTACGTGAAGGTCCTCTAGGGGTACGTGAAGGCCCTCTAGGGGTACGTGAAGATCCTCTAGGGGTACGTGAAGGCCCTCTAGGGGTATGTGAAGGTCCTCTAGGGGTAGGTGAAGGCCCTCTAGGGGTACGTGAAGGCCCTCTAGGGGTAGGTGAAGGCCCTCTAGGGGTACGTGAAGGCCCTCTAGGGGTACGTGAAGATCCTCTAGGGGTACGTGAAGGCCCTCTAGGGGTACGTGAAGGCCCTCTAGAGGTAGGTGAAGGCCCTCTAGGGGTACATGAAGGTCCTCTAGGGGTACGTGAAGGCCCTCTGGGGTGCGTGAAGATCCTCTGGGGTGCGTGAAGGCCCTCTAGGGGTGCGTGAAGGCCCTCTGGGGGTGCGTGAAGGTCCTCTGGGGTGCGTGAAGGCCCTCTGGGGTGCGTGAAGATCCTCTGGGGGTGCGTGAAGGCCCTCTAGGGTGCGTGAAGGCCCTCTAGAGGTAGGTGAAGGCCCTCTAGGGGTGCGTGAAGGTCCTCTAGGGGTACGTGAAGGCCCTCTAGAGGTACATGAAGGTCCTCTAGGGGTACGTGAAGGCCCTCTAGAGGTAGGTGAAGGCCCTCTAGGGGTACGTGAAGGTCCTCTAGGGGTACGTGAAGGCCCTCTAGGGGTACATGAAGGTCCTCTAGGGGTACGTGAAGGCCCTCTAGAGGTAGGTGAAGGCCCTCTAGGGGTACGTGAAGATCCTCTAGGGGTACGTGAAGATCCTCTAGGGGTACGTGAAGGCCCTCTAGGGGTACATGAAGGCCCTCTAGGGAGTGCGTGAAGGCCCTCTAGGGGTACGTGAAGATCCTCTAGGGGTACGTGAAGGCCCTCTAGGGGTACATGAAGGTCCTCTAGGGGTACGTGAAGGCCCTCTAGGGGTACGTGAAGATCCTCTAGGGGTACGTGAAGGCCCTCTAGGGGTACGTGAAGGCCCTCTAGGGGTACGTGAAGGCCTTTTAGGGGGTAGGTGAAGGCCCTCTAGGGGTAGGTGAAGGTCCTCTATGGGTACGTGAAGGCCCTCTAGGGGTGCGTGAAGGCCCTCTAGGGGTAGGTGAAGGCCCTCTAGGGGTACGTGAAGGCCCTCTAGGGGTACGTGAAGGCCCTCTAGGGGTACGTGAAGGCCTTTTAGGGGGTAGGTGAAGGCCCTCTAGGGGTAGGTGAAGGCCCTCTAGGGGTAGGTGAAGGTCCTCTAGGGGTACGTGAAGGCCCTCTAGGGAACAGTTTCCGGAGGAAGCCAAAGACATATTATTAATAATATAATATTAGATTAGACTAAAGACTCAGATGTGTGACAATGACTTTTCCACAAATGGTGACCAAGTCATGCAGATTATTTCCCTTATTTCAATATTTAAAATTGGACATAATCGTAGTGCATTAGGAGCTATAAGTCAATGAAGGCGATACAGCAGCTCTCTAAATGTTTTTTGGTCAATATTACATCACGACTTTGAGATCGTCCTCCCGCTGAAACGAGGCCGGTCGATCCTCGACACTCAGACCGCCGTTTGCTTCCAAAACCAACTTCCCGCGTTGCCTTCTGGAGGAAATGAAAGCCCCGGAAAGTAATCACATAACATCCATCAGGGCTCTCAGTGCGCAGAGCTCCCTCGCTCTGCACCAGGCGGGGGGGCAATTAGCGGGCGGCGGGGGGCCGTGAAGCCGGCGGCCTGCTCAGACTCTCGGTGATTACACGCCGGGAGCCGGTGAGAAAGCGATGACTCATCCAAGGCATTATGCTGCCGCACGAGGGCTGCAATCAGAGGTAGAGTTGACTCTGTTAGATATGAGATCCCAAAAGGTTCACGAGTGGCTTTCAGAGCAACCACAGGGGGGGGGAGGGGTCCTTAAGTGACTTTTACGTAGCGATTAGCGGCGCGTTGCGTAAGGTTTCACTTGAAGCTTTGTTCTCGGCGTTTTTGTTCCGTCTGCGTCGAGTTGGGACTCGTCTTGCCGCCGCGTGGCTGAGGTCAGGTACGAGCCGTGTACATGAGAGATCAGAGGCTCTCATCCTTTTTTTGAGTTATGTTCCCCAAGTGAAATATCTTTTTCAGTCGAGTTCCCCCTGACCAGTGCAAAGCATTTTGGGTAGAAAAAAAGATTGAAGACGTCAACGTAATCTGACGCTCCTCATCGGGGGAGCTCAACGCTTCCAGCGCCTTTGGACCTCAAGAGCTCTGAGGCTTCTCTAGACTGTCAAGAGAACATGAATTCCCTCTTTCTCCCTTCTCCACTTCCTCCTCTCTTTTGGCCTCACCTCACCTCACACACACACACACATGAAACGATGTATTTGGAGGGGAGCTGCTGGTAGCCAATGTCCTGCGCCTCTATCAGTATAAATACCAGCAAATTAATCAGACGTCCCCGGACACACACAGACGCAGGCGGACCCATAAAGGGAGATGACTCCACGCAGGAAGCCGGGCTTCTCCATTCGGGTTGCGTCTATTTCTTCCGTTCCAATTATTTTTAGCGCACGCCTCCGACTCTCCTCGGCCTCCGCATATCGTCCGTTTGTCCGTCCTCGGTCCGGCGCTGAGTCACCGTTGGTTATTGTCCTCGTTGCTTTAGAAACCTTACCGCCTGGAGATTAGCAGCACTTTAAAAATTCATAATAGATCCACTAAGTGTTTTTTTTCTTCCTATTGCTTCCGAATGCCCCGTTATCAGCCAGGGCCACTCTCGTCCTCTGGTTGATTCGTCACTGTTCACTCCCACCTCAAACACTCTTTTCTCTCAGTTATGCAAATTTCCGCCTTCCTGATAATAATCCTCTCCAAACTTTATAATGAAGCTTTATTCTGAATGCATTCATTCATGCCACATGTCGCAGTCTCAGTCCGCATGACAACAAACACAACCAGCACAGATCTGTCCTTGAATGAAAAAAATTGTGACAATAGAATGAAATACTTCCTACCCACTTTATAAGAAGCTAATATCAATGTTTTAATCAGATTTGAATGGCGGAAATTATCTTAGAAAGGGTAAAAAAATAAAAAAAATAAAAAAGTAAAGTGTTTAAAAGACGATGTTAAAGTCTCCTCTATCTCGTCGTATAAAAAGCTACGAGACTCGACAGCCTTCATGGAGGAAGTGTGTTCCCCACTTGTTTCCCGTGCGTGATCCCAGTGGAGATCTCTCTCTCTCTCTGGAGCCTCTCAGATGGTTCCCGATGAGTAGCGCCGCGGTCGGTATCGTTCGGGACTAAATTAAAGGGATGAACGCGGCGCTAGAATGCGCACGCCCTTCCCGCTCGAACCCCGCAGACCGCAAAGGGGGCGGTCCTTCAGCATCCTCCGGGGATGTGAAATCAAAGGTTTCACATGGCGTCCCTGGAGAAGGACTCTCTCGCTCTCTCTCTCTCTCTCTCTCTCTCTCTCTCTCTCTCTCTCTCTTTCTCTTTGTGTGCTGGGGGAGCGAGTTGTGTTCAAGCTGTTGGGGTGTTGGACACTCGCGGCGCAGCACGGCTTCTCAGAGGGGGAACGGACCCCTTTGAGGACGACAGGTTCAGTCCAGCTCCAGTAGTTTGTGAGACGCAGCTCTCGTGGTGTTTTGGTGTCAGTCGAGCTGTCAATGGTCTTCTAACCACCACGATAAACCTCCCGAAAAAAACTAATCGCTATCCTTGTAATAACACAGTAATTACGTTACATCAGAGCAAAATCAGTTTCTCTATGGTGCGTGTACATTCTGTTGTCTATGCCCTGAGGTCAAATAGTCCATTTCCCGGAGAGGGAAGACAAATAATTACCTCAGTCAAGTCAAATCTCCGAGGACGTCACTGTAGTTATGAATGAAAGAACGCGAGGACTCACAGTACCGGACTCTCGACATTCAAATGAGCCTAAAAACTCATTTGATTACACCAATTATCTTGTGAGAGGGCCAGTCATCACCAAGGTACACATGGGATCTATTTGCACGGCCTCATGTCATATTTCACTGAGAGCGACATCGGCATTCATTTTGAGTCATATTTCTGGTAATCTGACAGATATAAATCCAATATTCTCTCTATTCCCTCTATTTCTAGCTCTGGTTTTGTTTCCAGCAAATATTTGGCACCAGGTGGTGAACATTGTGTTTTCAAGAGCTGATTCTGCTGAAGAATAATTGAATAAACACCAATTAAAGGGGTGAATTGAAACGTCTGTAAGACCAAAACGATGAGCTGAGAGACGCTAAAATGCTCCGTGAAGCAGCAGTTCAGACGAGCAGTTCAGACACTCCATCAGTATCACACGTCTTTAATAAGACACGCGTGTGTTTACGTAGAAGGAAACACGATTAGCAGCTCGTCTAATTACACGGCTCCGGATCGCAGCCAACCCCCGAGCATTAGGGATGGACAGAGGGACCTCTTTACGAGCTCAGGAGACTAAAACACTGCTGCTTACGGCTCAATTGCAGCGTGATTTATGAGGAGAACTTGGGCGGGCAGCCATCTTTTGACGGAGAGAATGTGTTTACTGCACAACCTTTGGATGGTTGGCCGTCTGCCAGCCGCAGACTGGAAGCTGCTCACGCTGATATTGAGAGTGATGGATTCATTTCCATCGCTGATCACAGCAGCTCAAGTGGTAATTTTCTAGCGGTTGGGATATTAGATGGAAATTTGTACCTGCGGGATGAAAAGGGGTTCATAGAAAACCTCTTAGCTATTGTCAAGGGTTGTTCATTTAAAATATGTGGTTCATTGTTTAGAAAGATAGGCCTAATTATGAATCATCCCATGGCTAATGGCGACTCAAACATGGCAACACATGGAAAGCTGGCCAATTATTCTCCAAACCCTCGGTTACGAATGAGTTCAGGAATGTCGACGAATAGGGATGAGCCTTGCCAATGATTGGCCAGCTGTAATATGATCTGGTGAACAAGAGCGATGATGACGTCTCTTGACGTATTACTGGTTTCGTAACCCCCCCCCCCCCCCCATCGATGCATGTTTTCCGATCAGCTTGAACACTAAACAGCTGCATCGAGTTGCATTTTTTCAATTCCCATCTGGGTCACATGGATAATCAAATTCCTGAGTCGTAACTAAGCATCATAGAAATAAATGACTCTCGGCAAACGAGAGGGAAGCAGATAGCTAATGGCTCAATTAAACATTAGCTAAGCCCCTCCCCTTTTAGTTACTGTTGCTAAGACTACAGTTTATGACCAAGGTTTGAAAGAGATAGACACCAGCAGGTGTTTCTAACAGACGAGTATTTGAGAGGACGACTGTCATCAGCTTTACTATTGCTAACTAGCTAATTAAGCTAACGTAAGTTTTTTTAATGTTTACAGCCGACTCATTTTAAAAGGGTACACTTGTAAAAGGGGTTTGAAGAAGTGCTTGGTGGCCAGATGGCCTTGCATGTTGCATGTTTTAACAAGACAAACAATATAACTCAGACGTGATACCTTGCCTCAGTTATCTATATCGATACTGAAACGATACCACGTCAAAAAACCAGGAACATATCTGAATAATAAAGAACATGGAGTCGTTTTTATCAATGCCATTTGGTCTGTGTAGGTTGTTACTTGTTTTGACAGATTAAATTAAATTCAGGGGGATCAGCAGGGCCATGACAGGAGGCATCAGAACCAGCAGGTCCAATGGACCCTATGAGACGTGAAGTCACCACGACTCCACGGAGGAAGTACAGTTAATAATGTGTGATGGAGAGATGAAAATTCATCCATAAGGAGAGAGAGAAAAGGAGAGAGGAGCTCAGTGTATCCTAAGCGTCCATAAGGAGAGAGGAGAGGATAGAGGAGCTCAGTGTATCCTAAGCGTCCATAAGGAGAGAGGAGAGGAGAGAGGAGCTCAGTGTATCCTAAACGTCCATAAGGAGAGAGGAGAGGAGAGAGGAGCTCAGTGTATCCTAAACGTCCATAAGGAGAGAGGAGAGGAGCTCAGTGTATCCTAAGCGTCCATAAGGAGAGAGGAGAGGAGAGAGGAGCTCAGTGTATCCTAAACATCCATAAGGAGAGGAGAGAGGAGAGAGGAGCTCAGTGTATCCTAAGCGTCCATAAGGAGAGAGGAGAGAGGAGCTCAGTGTATCCTAAGCGTCCTTAAGGAGAGAGGAGAGAGGAGCTCAGTGTATCCTAAGCGTCCATAAGGAGAGAGGAGAGGAGAGAGGTGCTCAGTGTATCCTAAGCGTCCATAAGGAGAGAGGAGAGGAGAGAGGAGCTCAGTGTATCCTAAACGTCCATAAGGAGAGAGGAGCTCAGTGTCTCCTAAGCGTCCATAAGGAGAGAGGAGAGGAGAGAGGAGCTCAGTGTATCCTAAACGTCCATAAGGAGAGAGGAGCTCAGTGTCTCCTAAGCGTCCATAAGGAGAGAGGAGAGGAGAGAGGAGCTCAGTGTATCCTAAGCGTCCATAAGGAGAGAGGAGAGGAGAGAGGAGCTCAGTGTCTCCTAAGCGTCCTTAAGGAGAGAGGAGAGAGGAGCTCAGTGTATTCTAAACGTCCATAAGGAGAGAGGAGAGAGGAGCTCAGTGTCTCCTAAGCATCCATAAGGAGAGAGGAGAGGAGAGAGGAGCTCAGTGTATCCTAAGCGTCCATAAGGAGAGAGGAGAGAGAGGCTCAGTGTCTCCTAAGCGTCCATAAGGAGAGAGGAGAGGAGAGGAGCTCAGTGTCTCCTAAGCGTCCATAAGGAGAGAGGAGAGGAGAGAGGAGCTCAGTGTCTCCTAAGCGTCCTTAAGGAGAGAGGAGAGAGGAGCTCAGTGTCTCCTCTCGTCCCCTCAGCCTCTCAGCCTATAGCAGCGTCTCTAGTCTGGACCAGGTGGACCTGGTTCTGGTCTCACTATCAGAGGAAAGTCTTCAGTCTCCATGAGGCGACTATCTGCCTCCAGGACTGAAGAGGAGGAAGGAAGAGGAATGTTGCCACCACGAAAGCTGCCACATGAATATGAGACGTGAAGAAGTGTCTCAGGGTCGTCGTGCCGACCCTCCGGTAGTTCGCACTGTTAGCTCACGCAACTCTGTCGCCACGGACTCAACCGTTGCCATGTGGAGAGCCATGTGGAGGCAATCAATATAGTTTGAGTTCAACGTTGAGAACTTTTAAGGACCAGAACTAATAAAATGCCTCTTTAATACCGTTTATAACGGCAGTGTCATGACATACTTTCTAGTATCGCCCCACACTGCAGTGTAGAGCACAACCGTCCTTGTATTACAGGTAAAAACAATATGATTAGATTCTGTATTTGCCAACACTACATTTGGACTTTTATAGTTGCAAGAGAAAAGGCTTTTAGAATATGGATTAACCGACGTGTTTGTCAAACATACCACGATCTAAAGGGGGGGTGCTAGACTGTCTACGTTAGCATGTCATGCTAACAATTGAAGCCACTTTGGAGAAGAGAAACACCATTTAACTAAATGACATTTCACATGAAACCATTCCTGACACAAAGATAAACTCCCTCACCGAGCCCACTCAAAGTGAAGTATTTGTTGGTGACTGGCCCAGACGGTTTGGCCATCGCTCATGGCAGACGACACGTTTACTGTTGCCTTGTGTGTTATTGTTACTCTGCTCACTTTAGACTTCCCACATCCCTTCTTAAAGGGGATTGGATCAACCTTAGAATAAATATGAATGGAGCCTGATTAGCGATCTGTAATCGGATCTGGAAAGAGGCAGAGATGATAAGATGTCTGACTTGATCTCATTTATATTTGGCAGTAGACAGATTTAATATTTCCCCTGGCACTGTGGGGGCTCCACATAATTCCTCATCCTGGAACATCTCGTTTTTGTCTTATCCCGCCGTTCCAGAGAGGCTCGCTGTTGGTGGTTGGCGACACAGACGTCTCCCCCAGGGAGAGACTGGTGGTGAGAGGACCGCTGTGGGAACGCTCCGAGACTGGGAACAGTGGCCTGGCCTGCAGTTTAGGAAGTGCTTTTGTAGCTAATCTGTTATTATTGGCTTTTGAAACAAACGTATCTGTGTGTGTGTGAAGCACGGCCATACAGCGGTGGTTCTCTAACTTCTTGTGTCACGAACACTTTGGAGGAAGAAAAATGTTCACGCCCCATCGCCCCGACAAAATGGTCTACGTTGACTTATTATTGTAAAAACTTTTTGTGACTCCTCCCATCTGTGCTTTTTCAAATAATAGAATAAAGAAAATTGCAATCACTTCCAAGCAAACCAAATGTACAATCATTTTGTTATAACAATTTAAATACAGTTATATATGAGCAAAAAAGCACAAAGGCAAAGAAATAGCACACTGGCACAAGAATTAACCCGTTATGCTCTGGATATCTTTTCAAGATAATAACAATAAGTAATACCATGAGTAATACCATGAGTAAAACCATGAGTAATACCATCAGTAATACCATGAGTAACACCATGAGTAATACCATAAGGAATACCAGAAGGAATACCATAAGGATTACCATACATAATACCATGAGTAATACCATTACTAATACCACGAGTAATACCACAAGTAATACCATGAGTAATACATTGAATGCTTCCGTTCACATGATGAAGGCAGTTACACGAGGTGTGAAATGAAGTATTCTACTCGTATCGGAGGTTAACAAAGGCTGCTCTCTTTTCCATGAGTACATTTCTTGTGGTGCGGAGTGAAGCAGGAGATACAGTTCGCTCTAATGAGGGGGGCTTCACACCCCGTGGGCTTGTTCCCGTCCACCTGGAGTCCAGAAACCACACGGAGTCACCTCAGCGGGACATTTGGTTCGGAAAGAAAGGGAAATGTGGTTCACCGCTGAAGGCGAAAAGCAACAACAACGGGGTCACAACGGGCTCTTTCAAGGGTAGGGAGGGAAATAAAAGAAAAATAAGCTGTGTGTAGGAAAAGACCTCCATGACACGCTGCGTTGAAGCCATTCCGCAGAGAAAGTGGCGTAACGTGGTGACGGGAAGGACACGTCGTGACTGACGCTTCAGATGTGCGAGGGACACATGGAAACCTATTTAGCAGCGCGTTAACATCATCAAACGCCGAGAACAAAGACGGGCTGGAGTTGTTTAGGGTTTCGGGGAAGAGCGGGGCGGCGGCGCTGTGGCACATGAGAGGCTTCCTTATCGGCCGCTGCCGTGGCTAATTATGAGTGAAAGAAAACATACACACACTTCAAAAGTCAACGCTGCAGCCAGTCACTCAGGTCTGTAGCGAGTCACTTAGGCCTGTAGCGAGTCACTTAGGCCTGTAGCGAGTCACTTAGGCCTGTAGCGAGTCATTCAGGTCTATAGCAAGTCACTTAGGCCTGTAGCGAGTCACTCAGGTCTGTAGTGAGTCACTCAGGTCTGTAGCGAGTCACTCAGGTCTGTAGCGAGTCACTCAGGTCTGTAGTGAGTCACTCAGGTCTGTAGCGAGTCACTCAGGTCTGTAGCGAGTCACTCAGGTCTGTAGCGAGTCACTCAGGTCTATAGCGAGTCACTTAGGCCTGTAGCGAGTCACTCAGGTCTGTAGCGAGTCACTCAGGTCTATAGCGAGTCACTTAGGCCTGTAGCGAGTCACTCAGGTCTGTAGCGAGTCACTCAGGTCTATAGCGAGTCACTCAGGTCTGTAGCAAGTCACTCAGGCCTGTAGCGAGTCACTCAGGTCTGTAGCGAGTCACTCAGGCCTGTAGCGAGTCACTTAGGCCTGTTGCGAGTCACTCAGGTCTATAGCAAGTCACTCAGGCCTGTAGCGAGTCACTCAGGTCTGTAGCGAGTCACTTAGGCCTGTTGCGAGTCACTCAGGTCTATAGCAAGTCACTTAGGCCTGTAGCGAGTCACTCAGGTCTGTAGCGAGTCACTCAGGTCTATAGCAAGTCACTCAGGCCTGTAGCGAGTCACTCAGGTCTGTAGCGAGTCACTTAGGCCTGTTGCGAGTCACTCAGGTCTATAGCAAGTCACTTAGGCCTGTAGCGAGTCACTCAGGTCTGTAGCGAGTCACTCAGGTCTATAGCAAGTCACTCAGGCCTGTAGCGAGTCACTCAGGTCTGTAGCGAGTCACTTAGGCCTGTAGCGAGTCATTCAGGTCTATAGCGAGTCACTCAGGTCTATAGCGAGTCACTCAGGTCTGTAGCGAGTCACTCAGGTCTATAGCAAGTCACTCAGGTCTGTAGCGAGTCACTCAGGTCTATAGCGAGTCACTCAGGTCTGTAGCGAGTCACTCAGGTCTATAGCAAGTCACTCAGGCCTGTAGCGAGTCACTCAGGTCTGTAGCGAGTCACTTAGGCCTGTAGCGAGTCATTCAGGTCTATAGCAAGTCACTCAGGTCTATAGCGAGTCACTTAGGCCTGTAGTGAGTCACTTAGGCCTGTAGCGAGTCACTCAGGTCTGTAGCGAGTCACTCAGGTCTATAGCGAGTCACTTAGGCCTGTAGCGAGTCACTCAGGTCTGTAGCGAGTCACTTAGGCCTGTAGCGAGTCACTCAGGTCTGTAGCGAGTCACTCAGGTCTATAGCGAGTCACTTAGGCCTGTAGCGAGTCACTCAGGTCTGTAGCGAGTCACTCAGGTCTATAGCAAGTCACTTAGGCCTGTTGCGAGTCACTTAGGCCTGTAGCGAGTCACTCAGGTCTATAGCGAGTCATTCAGGTCTGTAGCGAGTCACTTAGGTCTGTAGCGAGTCACTCAGGCCTGTAGCGAGTCACTTAGGCCTGTAGCGAGTCACTCAGGCCTGTAGCGAGTCACTCAGGTCTATAGCGAGTCACTCAGGTCTATAGCGAGTCACTCAGGTCTGTAGCGAGTCACTCAGGTCTATAGCGAGTCACTCAGGTCTATAGCGAGTCACTCAGGTCTGTAGCGAGTCACTCAGGTCTATAGCGAGTCACTCAGGTCTATAGCGAGTCACTCAGGTCTGTAGCGAGTCACTCAGGTCTGTAGCGAGTCACTCAGGTCTGTAGTGAGTCACTCAGGTCTGTAGCGAGTCACTTAGGCCTGTAGCGAGTCACTTAGGCCTGTAGCGAGTCACTCAGGCCTGTAGCGAGTCACTCAGGTCTATAGCGAGTCACTCAGGTCTATAGCGAGTCACTCAGGTCTGTAGCGAGTCACTCAGGTCTATAGCGAGTCACTCAGGTCTATAGCGAGTCACTCAGGTCTGTAGCGAGTCACTCAGGTCTGTAGTGAGTCACTCAGGTCTGTAGCGAGTCACTTAGGCCTGTAGCGAGTCACTCAGGTCTGTAGCGAGTCACTCAGGCCTGTAGCGAGTCACTTAGGTCTATAGCGAGTCATTCAGGCCTGTAGCGAGTCATTCAGGCCTGTAGCGAGTCACTCAGGTCTATAGCGAGTCATTCAGGCCTGTAGCGAGTCACTCAGGCCTGTAGCGAGTCACTCAGGCCTGTAGCGAGTCACTCAGGTCTATAGCGGGTCATTCAGGCCTGTAGCGAGTCACTTAGGTCTATAGCGAGTCATTCAGGCCTGTAGCGAGTCACTCAGGTCTGTAGCGAGTCACTCAGGCCTGTAGCGAGTCACTTAGGTCTATAGCGAGTCATTCAGGCCTGTAGCGAGTCATTCAGGTCTATAGCGAGTCATTCAGGCCTGTAGCGAGTCATTCAGGCCTGTAGCGAGTCATTCAGGTCTATAGCGAGTCACTCAGGTCTATAGCGAGTCACTCAGGTCTGTAGCGAGTCACTCAGGTCTATAGCGAGTCACTCAGGTCTATAGCGAGTCACTCAGGTCTGTAGCGAGTCACTCAGGTCTATAGCGAGTCACTCAGGTCTATAGCGAGTCACTCAGGTCTGTAGCGAGTCATTCAGGTCTATAGCGAGTCATTCAGGCCTGTAGCGAGTCACTCAGGCCTGTAGCGAGTCATTCAGGCCTGTAGCGAGTCACTCAGGTCTATAGCGAGTCACTCAGGTCTGTAGCGAGTCACTCAGGTCTATAGCGAGTCACTCAGGTCTATAGCGAGTCACTCAGGTCTGTAGCGAGTCACTCAGGTCTATAGCGAGTCACTCAGGTCTATAGCGAGTCACTCAGGTCTGTAGCGAGTCATTCAGGTCTATAGCGAGTCATTCAGGTCTATAGCGAGTCATTCAGGTCTGTAGCGAGTCACTTAGGCCTGTAGCGAGTCACTTAGGCCTGTAGCGAGTCACTCAGGTCTATAGCGAGTCACTCAGGTCTGTAGCGAGTCACTCAGGCCTGTAGCGAGTCACTCAGGCCTGTAGCGAGTCACTCAGGCCTGTAGCGAGTCACTCAGGCCTGTAGAGAGTCATTCAGGCCTGTAGCGAGTCATTCAGGCCTGTAGCGAGTCACTCAGGTCTGTAGCGAGTCACTCAGGCCTGTAGCGAGTCACTTAGGTCTATAGCGAGTCATTCAGGCCTGTAGCGAGTCATTCAGGCCTGTAGCGAGTCACTCAGGTCTATAGCGAGTCATTCAGGCCTGTAGCGAGTCACTCAGGCCTGTAGCGAGTCACTCAGGTCTATAGCGGGTCATTCAGGCCTGTAGCGAGTCACTCAGGTCTATAGCGAGTCACTCAGGTCTATAGCGAGTCATTCAGGCCTGTAGCGAGTCATTCAGGCCTGTAGCGAGTCACTCAGGTCTATAGCGAGTCATTCAGGTCTGTAGCGAGTCACTCAGGCCTGTAGCGAGTCACTCAGGTCTATAGCGAGTCATTCAGGCCTGTAGCGAGTCACTCAGGTCTATAGCGAGTCACTCAGGTCTATAGCGAGTCACTCAGGTCTGTAGCGAGTCACTCAGGTCTATAGCGAGTCACTCAGGTCTGTAGCGAGTCACTCAGGTCTGTAGCGAGTCACTCAGGTCTATAGCGAGTCACTCAGGCCTGTAGCGAGTCACTCAGGCCTGTAGCGAGTCACTCAGGCCTGTAGCGAGTCATTCAGGCCTGTAGCGAGTCACTCAGGTCTGTAGCGAGTCACTCAGGTCTGTAGCGAGTCACTCAGGTCTATAGCGAGTCACTCAGGCCGGATGTTTTTTCTGCATTTCCCCGGCTTTTCTAGAAAATAGTCACACTTCAAATAAGCCAAGAGCGCACAGATGGTTTGGTTCACACACAACAGCCGCCTACATCTGTCTGAATGAAGGAGATCGCAGAGTCATGAAGCGGTTGGGATCTCGTCTCCTGATTGGCTACGTGTCGTCAGCGGACGGCACGAGGACCCCGCCCGGCGTCATCAGCGCCGTTAGCAACTGACTGCTACAAGTGTTTCCTGCGCGGTTTATTCTTGACACGTTCTCTTTCCTCTCCACAGCTTTGGTGGTGAGATTTCTGACCCGGCGCTTCATCTGGGAGTACGACCCGACACTCGGTAAGACGACGAGACATCCGTTAGCTATGCACGAGCCCTACCGTTGCTAACACCTGCTGTTCACCAACACGACCACAATGCTGCTGCTCCCCTCCCCCCACAGGGGTCAGCAGGACTCTGGTCTCTGGTCCGACTGAACCCTGTGGGGGGAGGGGGAAATGAAGTCCATTGTAAAGGGAAATGCATCTCTTTGATGCACTTTGAGAGAAACATTAAGAGGCTAGATATAGGAAGAACTTTGTTATCCAACTCCATAACTTACATGTACATTGACTTAAGCATGTATTAAAGTACACATATAAAGGTACTTTACTTGAGTATTTCCATTCCATGTCACTTTATACTTGCAACATCTCAGAGGGCCAGACAATATGTTTACATTCACAACATTTATTTGACAATATTAGCTGATAATGTAGTCACTTAATACAAAATATGAAACAGCGAATACACTCAGATGTACATCATTGCTGTGGAGGAAATGCTCAGAGAGTACGAGGACTTTCAGACTTCCTCACGTACACTTGCAATTCTTTCAAACATTTATTATTTTGCTCCATTAAACTAACCACCTTGAGCGTAATATTTAGCGCGGTATCAAACTCTTAACTTACCTAACTCTCGCAAAAAGAGCAAATACGTATATTGACCAAGATGCTGAACTTCTTATTTTATCTATTTATATAGATACATTTCAGAAAAGGTGTAAAAATAACAGTATCATGATTTTTTTCTTTTTTTTTAATCATAGAGAAATGACATTAAGTGTGAAGAGTGAATTAAAATGAGTTTCTTTTCACATTCGCGAGGCAATCAGGTTTCATCTCGTCCTCGTCAGAGCTCCATAGAACTGGGCTTTTCACTCCAGACGCTATAATTACTTGTAATCAGGAACAAAGACTCGACATCTCCTCCGGAAGGTGCTTTTCTTTTCCTGCCTGTACAGGTCAACGTCTTCGTGTAAAAACATGGCGATGGCAACGTCACAGCAACATCTGCTGAGGTCCTTTTTTAGATGCCAGGTAGTGAATGTGTTGTTTTGGTTCTGCACCGGTGGAACTTCAGGGCAGAAGACCAGACTGTCTTCTGAAGACGGTTATCAACCCGTCTTTCCTCAGAATATACCACGGCAGTAATACCCCCTGAAGGGCACATCGTAAGAGCGCTTCATCTATTACACTACGCCTCAAAGGGTCTTCACCTCCATTTATTATCGACCTTTGCCGCCCTTTCGGTGCGCTCTCATGCGATGCAGGTGTTGTTGTTGTTGTTGTAAAGTTTCAGCCCCAACCAAAGAACTCCAACCAGCGCCAGATTTAGCCGATTAGCACGCATATTCATGCACGGCATGCGCGCGGCGGCACGTCCGTGCTGCAGCACGTCCCGGTTCTGCCCGGGCGGAGGCGTCTCCGGCACCTCCAGAGGCGAGAAACCCAAAACACGGAGCTCGCTCAGGGAGACGCGAAGGCGGGGCGAGAGTAATATTCACGGGACGTGGCGGCAGAAATATCTAAACGTGCTGATTCAAGCGCAAACAATCACGCGTGTCAATGTTTGTTTGGAAAATCCCCGAAACGAAGATATTGTTAAGATACACGATTAATACACGAGGCATTCGACAGGATTTGATTTTTACGGCAAAAAAAACACTCGATCTTTTCAATATCACTCAAATATAGCCGTAGTTGATATGGTTAAACAACGTTTTTTTACCATGTTATTTATCTTCTCTCTTAAAGCAACATTATGTAACAATTGTACCTTAAAATAACAGCTTGAAAAAAATGGTGCCGATACAATGACTTTTAATATGGCGATTTGCGTCTCTGCCATTGCCATCGGGGGTCTGTGGGGAAATAACTCCGCTATGTAGGATTCTGGAGCCGCCCGCTCCGGGGCGGATGTACTTCGACCTGCTTTCTGGCAGTGATTACGCAATGTCATAAAGTGCCACTCCACGCTCGCAGCTACAGTATAAGGGAAGCTTTTTTATGTAGCTTTTTGGTGTTGTCAACAATATCGTATTCGATCACACGTACTCCACATTCAAACATTTAGAAAACAACGTATATAGGCTGAAAACGCGATCGGTATTTCATCTAAACTAAATGTTGTCATTCTTTTGGTTATGTTGTTTCATTCGCCCTTAGCAACTCAATCAAGGGGAAAAGGTACAATACGCTAAAAAAAGGGAATGGGCGGATCTGCGAATTCTGGTGTTAACTCTCTCTGCTCAAATGGTCGTAAAAGAAAAACACACAGTCGATATGCGGAAACCCAAATGTTATTATATTAAATCAAATTCAATGCATCTGAAGCCCCCAAAATGAACACATACACAAAAAAATCAAACCCACTCAAAACGAAGTATAATCCCCGGATCCCGACAGTCCCCAAAGTCTTTGCAGTCCCCCCAAACAAAAGTAAATGACTGCAACTGCACACCCAAAAGCCGGCAAACAGCTGACCGACCAGGCGGAAACGTGGCGAGGCGCCGCGTTCAATCCCCGCGCTCCTTCACCCTGGTCCGGTGGGTGCTGGGCCCAGTTCAGTGTTCCTGCGCAGTCTTCGTATTAGTGATCCCGCCCGTTGGTATAAATCCAAAATAGAAACAGTCGCCGGATTGCTGCCGTTCTGAGTCCGCTCACCAGGCCGCCTGTCAGCGCGCTCCAAACAAAAAAAAACTTGCGTCACCTCCCCCTCGTCACCTTTTATAACCCGTGACACGTACAAATAATAACAATAATAATAATAATAATACAGGACAACACATGATCCTAACTCAATACAAGTGTCTGCGAGGGTGCGTCTAACGTCTATCGTAAATGGGTATTTACGACACTGAAGTAAACGCTAAATACCTCAAAAACTGAAGGGGGCGCTAAAAGGGAAAAACTACATAGTGGGGCTTTAATATAATCGATTGTGTCTCAGGCACGAAGCCGACGTGTGTGGTGTTTGGTCCGGAGCTCTGAGCGAGGGACTTAAAACCAACATGAGGGCCAAAGATAAATATTCAGAAAGTGCAAATACACAAATACTTCAAACTTGGCTTCACCAAACTCTGGCATCCTGTGTTTCTGCATCATCCTAAATTACGCAACAACAAAAAAAACATAAATTTGTGCATTAGTAATGATCTGACTTAGTTATTTCTGGTCTCGGCACACCATCCGGTGACGGAGTTTGGCACCGCGGGAACGACTTCTTGGCATTTCTTCACGTGCAGACACACTTTTTCTGGTGTGACCACTTAGGGGGGGATAAAAATAACCCGTAAGAGCGAATTGACTTCCAGAGACACGTCAACAAACTGGATTATGTTTCCAGTTATGACACTTACAGTCTGCCGTGACACTTTCTCCTTCTGCCTTCTGCCAAGACGACCCGGGTTTTAAAAATACGAGAGAAGAATCGCCTGTTGCTTTTGATTCTTCCGAGACCTTCGGATGGGATTGGGATGGGTGGCGGCGGGGGAGGAGCTGAAGGAGTCCCGTCCCGGTGTCGGAAACAAACCCGCAGACGGGAGGACGTGCTGGTGGCTGCCGCCCCGCGGGTCGCTGTGAGAGACCCTGGTTCTCCTCCTCTCACAGATGCTCCCTCGCGCCTCCAGCTATAAACCACCACTCCACTGTCACCCTCTGGCTCTCTGTGACATTTCATCTCTGTCACAGGACGCCGTTGATCCCCCCGGAGAGATGGGGGGGGGGGAAGGAAACCGGTGCAACAGCGAGCTCAGAATCTATTTTAGACTTTGTTTTTGACGAGAATCTGGAGTTCTTAGAAAGGTTTTAGTACCACGGTCTGTGGGTTTGACTTTATGAACTAATCGCTGAGCTATTGGACAACAGATGGTGCCGACTTATCAATTTAGTCACGCAGGGAAGAGGGGAATTTAAATGTTTTAGAAATAAATTGTTCATTATTGACAACAATTAGACTTCCACTATGTTAGCTTTCAACATAGAGCTTCATGCCTCATCCTCCGGCTCAACATTTAAAGAGGATAATGAAGCATATTATTTGACTTACTACTTAGTGAGCCATGCCTGGGGATGAAAGGGGGATGAAAGGTGTGAAGCACCAAATAAATAGCTGCACGTTAGATCTAAGAGCTACAGGCCTGGATATACCCAGACAACAGAATGAGCTCTACTTTGTTGTAGAGTTCCAAAGCAGTAGCAGTAGTAGTAGTAGGAGTGGTAGTGGTAGTAGTAGTGGTGGTGGTAGTAGTCGTAGTAGTAGTAGTAGGAGGAGTGGTAGCGTACTAGTAGTACTACTACTACTAGTAGTAGTAGTACTACTAGTTGGGGCTCTTTCCGTTTCCTGCTTTGCTCATCAGTCCAAAGGATGAACTGTCAGACGATCTTGTTCTTCCATCAGAAAAAGGCAACACCGACGGGAGGAACAATATGCAGACATTCTCAGAAAGGAAATACCAAAGTCTGGGGGTTTCATTTTCCAACATTGATTTCTTGACCCGCTAATCCTTCGAATATTCTCCCTTCTCAAAAGAAACAAACCTCAAGACAATAGCAGAGCTGGCCGGACACAAGAGTCACAAGCCCAACGCAAGTGTAAGTCTTTAAAGTCAAAAAGCCTCCAGACCGCGCCGGCTTCAGACGGGTCAGTCAAGATCCATCAGAATCTCTCTTTTTAAAAAGGCTTTTCTGGGGCTCCGGTGCTCTCTGGGTGGTGTTTACACAGATGGGATTTTTTACAAGGGAGCAATTTAGGCGGATAATGCCTGTGCTGTTCAAGGCGGAATGAAAGGTCAAAGCCACAGTTCACAGTGCCAGGAATAAGAAGCTGTTATCCCGCTCTTTAAATCCGGGCTAGAGGTGAAGCTTAGGTCGTCCCAGGGCATTGAAAGAATCGTCCTTCCTCCGGAAGGTCAACAACGTGCTGACAAAAGTGCAATATAATTATTTAATAATGGAAAAATGGGAATGCAATGTCCTTTTTCAAACAATGCAGTGGCAGAAACCAGAGTGTCTTTGGACTTCCAACTGGTCCAGAAAATAAATGGACGTATGTGAGTCCATGACACACACTGACGAGGTAGCGGTCCTTGAAGGACACACGTAAACATACACAATGTATGGCAGGTGTTGATTGGTTAACTTTCTGTAATATCCTATCTGATATTGATTACTTATACAAATGAATGAATTAATCTATTCATCGCTTTTTCTTAAATTTATATTCATACCAGGAAAAAAGGACTCTCCAGGAGTCACGGGTACTTATCGTCTCCAGCAGTGATGGAGACACGAAACAATGGTCTGGTGGAAATGCTCATACTCACCACGAGCTGAATCTATAATGAATAATACCAACAGGGACTTGGGTAATAATTATGTAATCTATTAATGAATATGCTCTCCTCAAAGCCACCAGAAAACTTTCACCTCGCCGATCTTCGTAAAAACTCCATTCAAACTGGACAGAAACAGAAAACTCCATCTTTGTTGTTTCTACTGTTACAACAACCACCAACTCTGTTTTGAGTGTTTGAAAGGGGGTATCGAATAAGTAACAGATATTAAAAACAGAAGTAACCTCGATAATATTCCCATTTATTACTGAGACGTGACGCACCAGGAACAACAAACAGGAAGGCCAGTGTAACAGCTCGGCATATTTGCTCTGGGAAAAGAGTCTATCGTCTGCAAACAAACACATTTTAAAGGGAAAATATTGTTTTCGTCCACACATTTTGCTTTTATTTATGTAATTTAGTACCCCATAAATGCCTTAAAAGGACTTTAATAAACCCCCATGTTCGGAGGCAGGTGTCAAAATGAGGATGCGTAGTGGATTTAACTTCTAAAAACGTCTTTTGTGTCCAACAGAATCAACGTACCGTCACCAGGCCAACATCGACGATGAGGTCGTCACCATGGAGATCCTGGACACTGCCGGGCAGGTGAGACGAGTCGTCCCCGTGTCCCGAATCCGGTGCAGAAACAAAAACGCCGTGAGCGTACTGCTAGTGTACTAACAAAGTACCTCAGGTGATGCTCTCATGCTGTGTGGCGGACACAAGGACAGGTAAAGGTGAACTTCAGTGATTTAGAACTGGAATTCTGTAAAGTTGGGGAAGATTTGAATAAAGACTTGCAAAGACATCGATGCAGAGATCCTGACCTTTACTCTCTAGTGCAGGTCAAACCTCAACAGCACTAGATACAACACTTTCCCATGATGCAACTCAACATCTCGTTCTTATTTCGGTAAATGCCTTCGTCTTTCTACGACTCTTTTCTATTCTTCTAGTTTGACGGACCGTCTGTTAAATTTAAAAAGGTAAATCTGACTTAATGTGGGATTAAAGAACATGTTTTCACAGCAATATGAAATAGATATTATAAAAGGGAATTATGAGAGCTGTATATCTAAAGATATGTAGTTGTGTAGACACACACTTCCAGATCTCCAAATAATTACTTCTGTCTTTAACGTATTGTGTGGTTCCCGGAGACAAAGATAGAAAACAAAATAAATGATCTATATCCCCGAAATAATGAGATGGAGAAAGAATAATGAAGAATTGACACAATGGACATGGAGAGCGGCCACTTTTTAATATTTAAAAAATAATAATAATTTAACTTCACTCGTTTATAGTGAAAATCAGCTTCTCTGCTCCGGTACCAGGGTTGCCCTTCCTGACATGCCTTACAGATTTGAACCCTTATTTTGTAAAGACGCTAGTTTGCGTCGTGGCAGGAGCCTGAACGGCGCCCCGAGACGACCAGAAGCGTGGCCGGGTCGGCGCCATGAGGGGGAGCTTGCGTAACTCCTCGGAGAAGACAAATGCGCTGCAGTGCTGCGCAGGTGTTCTGCTCGCGGGTTGATTTCCCCCGCACACTTCAGCCAAGTCCTCTCTCGCTCTCGAGGTCTATTTTCAGCTGGCATTAGCATGAGGTCTGAATGTCTCCAGACGCCGATGCTGAATGTCGGGTCTCTGAGCAGCGCTGCTCACTCTGTCCGGACTTGTGGAGGCAAAAGCTCCGTTTACCAGAATCTTGTGATGTTCAAATGCAAAATACACGGAGACAGATTTTAAGTGTGCGGGGAGCAAATAATGCCGACTTCAGACAGTCATTAATGCAACAATGTTTTTTAATATGGTTTGGAGTCACACAATATAGTAGAATAGTTTGACATTGTGGGAAATTCACCTCATTGCAGAGATTTGACGAGAAGATGATTAAACAACAAAATGCTCTAAATAGAGATATCGTGGTTTCACAGGACGAGGTCTGGCACATCAGATTCTGAATTAGACAACAAATAAAACAATAATTAATAAGATTCAGATGTGCTCTGTTTCCAGTCTGTATGTTAAGCTCACTGAAGACTTGATATTAGCATAAGCAATAAAAAACTCTTTATTTCATTTAGCTAACGCTTTTATCCAAAGCGACTTACAATCACGTTACATTTATACACCGTAGACACAGCTACAGGGGGCAACTCAGGGTTAAGTGCCTTGCTCAAGGACACATCAACTAGGGTGGGGATGGAACCACCAACCCCCTGATTGGAAGATGAACCTGCTCCCCACTGACCCACAGTCACCCCAACTATTCCTTTGAGAATCTTCTAAATTGTAGTTACAATAAGCGTTTCTCACCGTAACTTCTGGGTTCTTCTTGGTGGCAGGAGGACGTCCAGCAGAAGGAGGGTCACGTGCGTTGGGGCGACGGCTTCGTCATCGTGTACGACATCACCGACCGGGGAAGCTTCGAGGAGGTGGCGCCGCTGCGAAGTCTCCTCGAGGACGTGAAGAGGCCGAAAAACGTGCCCCTGGTCCTGGTGGGCAACAAGTCCGACCTGGACCACGTCCGGCAGGTGGGCACGGAGGAAGGCGAGCGGCTGGCCGCCGAGATGGCGTGCGCCTTCTACGAATGCTCGGCGTGCGCCAACGAGGGCGGCACGGTGGCCGAGGCGTTCCACGAGCTGTGCCGCGAGGTGAGGCGCCGCAAGGCCGTGCAGGGCAAGGCCCGACGCCGCAGCTCCACCACGCACGTCAAACAGGCCATCAACAAGATGCTGACCAAGATCAGCAGCTAAGGGGGAGGAGCCGCTGGGGGGGGGGGGGGGGGGCGCCGCCGGAAAGTTCCAAAGCGACCGCTGAATGGACGAAAATGTGACCGATGTTGTGTGGAATGTGTTCGTTACTTTACTCTCTGATCACGTTACGTCGTAAAAACAAAAAAGGCAATGTCTCTGGAAGAGGTGCATCATGGGAGCGTTAACGGGGGATTTGCTATCCTAACTTCAAAAGCTCATTTGGATCAAAATAATTCTGGATGCAGGTGAGATGTTAGTTTCTCTGTATCCGGCGCGTCGGGGGATAATGATGCCGCTGCCAGTCCTCCTGCCACTGCAGAGACGTCCTGCACCTTTAAGCGCTGGAGACGACAGGATGTAGGATTTGATATTTTGCCAAATCGGTCTCAGAGCCCCAAAAGCATCGCCAGTAGAAGATACTGTCTCCAGTGACATAGTGACATAGTGACAAAGTGACATAGTGACAGTGACATAGTGACACAGTGACATAGTGACACAGTGACAAAGTGACATAGTGACAAAGTGACATAGTGACAGTGACATAGTGACATAGTGATATAGTGACATAGTGACATAGTGACAGTGACATAGTGACAGTGACAAAGTGACATAGTGACAGTGACATAGTGATATAGTGACATAGTGATATAGTGACAAAGTGACATAGTGACACAGTGACATAGTGACATAGTGACATAGTGACAAAGTGACAGTGACATAGTGAAAGTGACATAGTGACAGTGACATAGTGATATAGTGACATAGTGACAAAGTGACAGTGACATAGTGACAAAGTGACATAGTGACATAGTGACATCGTCTCCAGGTTGTAAAATACGAGTTCATATCAAAACTCCTGATAACTCCTGATAACTCCTGATAACTCCTGCGCGCCCTCAGGCTCGTCTGGATTTCTACGACATGTGCCAAGAATTTAGTGCACAGACAATAAAAGACAATGACGCATTGTTTTCACTATGATTAGGTAAACGAGGATGAGACAATGGGCCCCTGGGCACCCCCCCCCCCTCTCTCTCTTTCCAAGGCAGCTGAACTACTGTAACTAAAGTTCTGTTGCTGGCTGAACTTCAGTATCTTCTTCACAATACAGATGTAAAAGACAATAAAAACTCCTAAATCCAATCAATCTTGATATTGTCTATAAATCCATTTTAAATTAAATGTTGTGACTCTTTGGCTAACATTAACAGACATTTACACTTTCAAATTCTTCTTTAAAAGAGAGATTACTTGGTATCAAGTGGGGTATATTTTTGGGAACTCTTAGTATTGAAATCGTGATCATAATGTTTATTAGTGAGGCGATCTGAATCTGACTGACAACCACACACAATGAAACACAGTGTGAACAGAGTGTAAATACATTTAATGGTTATTAAAAGAAATCCCAATCTTTTGTTTCCTTATTCACAATTATTTTCCTGCTTGAATATTTTTATTTGTGTGTTTCCTTATGGCCGTCTTGGCCAGATGCATGGTTAATGTTTGTTATTTTTTAGTATGCATTCTTACTTTTGAAAGCTTGTATTTCTGTAAAAATATCTAAATAAAATATTAAGCATAAAAGAAATCCCAATCCATAAATAGTATGAAGAAAGGGGGTTTCATAGAATGGAAATCAAGGACTGTGCCTTCCTCTTGTCCTAAATAATAAGTAATGCTCCAGACAAGTCGGCTCATCCTCCCATGTCGTCGCCGGGTGGATTTGTGGCACAGTTTACCATTTCAGAAGCTTTCTGGGCAATATGGATTTAAAAAGACACACCTCGTGAAACATATCGTATTGTTATTGCCCCGAGGCCTGAAATTAAAACCCATTCAAACAAACGTTCTCTTACTTCCCATTTACGAGCCGAGGAAAACCGACACCCACTTCTGTCACAGCACTGTCTTTAAAAAAGGAAAACTCCCACTAAATACACCCTGCTTCTTCAAATAGATGCTGACTCAGGGACACAAAGACTAAAAGGACTTTCTTTAGTGTGGGGCAGAAAGGAGTAGCCCGGCTATCTGGAGGATCATTTACCAGAGGACAGAATCCCAAGAAAAGGAGCCGAGGAAACCCCGTTCACACGAAGCCGGGTCCTCCAACACGTCAAGCTTTAACAGATCAGCTTTAAAACCAAACAGTTTGGATTAAATGACACTGAAAATCAAAGTTACCGAGATACAACTCCATCTCCACGACGCTGTGGTGTATACCATGGGGGGGGGGGGAGTTCAAGGCCCTGTGGGCTCCTCTCGTCAATCTCAAGACACAGCCTTCTGTAAACCCTTTTAGAGAGCACTCTCTCTCTCTCTCTCTATCTCCCCCCTCTCTCCATCTCCCTCCCTTTCCCTCCCTTTCCCTCCCTCTCTCTCCCTCTCTTTCCCTCTCTCCCTCTTTCTCCCTCTCTACCCCTCTCTCACACTCTCTGCCTCTCTCTACCTCTTTCTCCTCTCCCTCTCTCCCTCTGTCTACCCCTCTCTCTCTCCCTCTTTGTACCCCTCTCTCACTCTTTCCCCCTCTCTCTCTCTCTCCCTTTCTCTCTCTCTTTCCCCCTCTCTCTCTCCCTTTCTTTCTCTCTCTCTCTCTCCCTCTTTCCCCCTCTCTCTCCCTCTGTCTCTCTCCCTCTCTCCCCTTGAGCAACTCATCATTTCCATACCCTCTCTCTCTCTCCCTCTCTCTCTCTCTCTCCCCCTCTGTCTCTGTCTCTCTGTCTCTCTCTCTCTCATCATTTCCCTCCCCTGGTGGAGGCGTGATATCTCCACACATCTTGTGCAGATATCACGGGGGAAATGAGCTCCGCTGAGATTTCTTTTTATTCTATATTTCTTCATATAAAAAGCCAGAAGAAGACAATGAAATGTAAATAAAAGTGATTGCAGATCTCCACATGGTGGTATCTTTAAATCTCTTGATGGTGTAGCTTGGCTCCGCCTCATGAAACGTTCCATGAGAAAGCCGAGCGGGCCGACCTCTGAGAGGCGACGGCCCTCTGTAAACACGCTCCAGCTCTTCAGCGCTTCTCTCACAAACTATAAGATTCTTCTTCTGAGTGGGCCGGCGCTGACAACGTGTTTGAATTCAACTCACAGTTTATTTCCAAAGTGCTACAGGAACATCCGCTCTGGAGGGAACGTGTCGACCGCAGGCCGTCACAGGGACCGCCAAGCATCCTACGTGTGGTGACACACACGATACTCATCATACTTATTGATACTACTCATGGTCTTAAGGATTGTGGAGTTGTAATGCTTTTTATATATTGCACATGAAAATAAGAAAGTCTTTTGTTTTAAATGAATACATAAGAAAGCTAGGATAATCAATAACGGATATTATGAAGGATATTCCAAAGAATGTATTATGAAAACATAGAAAGTCACTGAAAATATGATTATTATATTATTCTTGCAACTGCACTACTGACTGTAAGATGTTATGCTTATCATAACGATGGCATGGCGTGAGTATGACTAAAGTGTTTTGACTTTGGGAGGCGGAGTCAGAATGGGAGTTTCTACTATCATCATAACAGCTGTTTTAACCGGAAGCAGATATTTCAGTTTGAAACCTCTTATTGTGAAGGAATGTTTATGAAGTATGTTAGTATGAGTAGCATTGTTGTGTCGTATAAGATTAGCCCGCCTCCTGTCGGGGTTAGCCAATAGCTGTGAAATGTCACATGGTCCGTTTTGCTTGGGGAGGTTCGTCACTGAGAGGCCGCCGTGATGAAAGCTGTTCAGATCCTCTCAATGCAAAGGAAAGGAGCTTCACGCTTCCTTCACTAGCTCCCTTAGCAAAGGAAACGTCACGCTGCAGCCTCAGCCCTCATTCTTTGATTTGACTTCAATTTTTGACATTACAATTTTTTCAACAGTCAAGTCGACACCTCAAGGTCACAAACTGTTGCAATGTTTTTGCTGTTGAGTCTTTCAAAGATAATTTTTCCATTCTTTGGACGTCACAAATACCTTTAGGATCAACCTCCAACACGGTGAAAAGTCAAACCACAGCTATGTATGACGTGTGTGTGTGTGTGTGTGTCATGGTTCATCAGTCTTAAAATTTCTTGCGTACACAAACGATGAACTGCGGAAACCAAATCCGAGGGTTTTCCACCTCTCCGCGTCTCTCTCCATCTTGTGCTCTAAAGCTTTGCAGTTGCCATGACGATCAAGGACTTTCCCCCGCGACGGAGGTTTCAGCTTTCATCCTTTAATTGATATTTTTTGCACAACTACACTTTTGTGTATCCTTTTTGATCACTTCCACCTCAAGAAGTTAATTAAAGCCGAACTTTAAAGCGTCATTCGTGCACATTTGGTCCCTTGAGGGTTAGAATCAGGTCTCTGTTGCCCTGTGAAGTGAATAACCTCTGGGGACGTATGTGGGGCCTTTAACTGATGACATGTCGGCTCCACACTGATCTGTGGAAGCTGACGACTGGACCTCTGCAGAGGGATAAGGAGACGGAGAGCAGCTGAGGGACATGAGGAGGAGAAGGTGGAGGAGACCTAGAGGATGGTCGTTCTGGGAGAAAGAGAAGAAGAGCTCCACAACGAGGAGCTGGAAACATCCCACGAGATGCAGGACGAGGAAAACAACAACAACCTCCGGGCTGCTGTGACGCTGAGCATCGAGCGGCCGGAGGAAAATACCTCCCTCCTTCAGGCCACGGAAAGAAGAAGAAAAAGAAGAGCAAGAACAAGAAGAACAAGAGCAAGAAGAAGAAGAGCAAGAAGAAGAAGATGAACAAGAAGAAGAGCAAGAAGAAGAACAAGAGCAAGAAGAAGAGCAAGAAGAAGAAGAAGAGCAAGAAGAAGAAGAAGAAGAGCAAGAAGAAGAGCAAGAACAAGAAGAAGAACAAGAGCAAGAAGAAGAAGAAGAGCAAGAAGAAGAGCAAGAAGAAGAAGAAGAAGGGCAAGAAGAACAACAACAACAACAAGATCGAGAGGCTCAGACGTTGGTTTCTAGCAGCTGGTGTTGACATTCTTTCATCTCTCTGTATTTCTCTGGTCGTAACCCTGAGCCTCTGAGCTCTGAGCCTCTGAGCCGCTGAGCCTCTGAGGGTTCATCAGGAGTTCGTTGCGAAGCAACAGCTCAGCTCCATGTTTACTTCCTGTCAGCTGATCTCATTCAAGTCCACTGGAACTGGGACACACACACACATAAACACACAAACACACACACACCCACACACACACAAACACACACAGCACCTTTTCATCACTCTGACGGTATTTAAATAAAAAAGAAGATGTTTAATTAAATCTTAGGTAAAGAGGCTGAATAACTGCAGTTATGCTTGAAAGGGGTCAAATCATTAAGAGAGACTGAAAGAGACGGAAAAAATGATATTAGAAATATATTTTTTAAATAATAACAAATAAAATATAAAAGGATCAATTAAAAAATGAATAACCCACGACCCTGAGGTTAAGAGTCGCAGGATCTGAGCTAGCCGGGCAATCAATGAATAAATCAATTGATCAATTAATTAATTAATTAATTACATTTCTTTCATTTTTATTCTTGTCGTGTTTTGGTGCATTTTGTAAAGAAAAGAAAAAAAGATGTTTAATTACATCTTAAGAGGTCAACTGAAACACCAGAGTGTGGTTTACATGTCGTACCGTCGTGTCTTTGCCAAGTGCCTTCACCACTTCAAGTGTTTCACTGGAATAATACAAGTTATTTAGTCCAGAGAGAAGAAGAACGACTCTGAGGACAGCGCCCCCTGCTGGTTGAATCCACTCACTGGGAGGACAGCGCCTCCTGCTGGTTGAATCCACTCACTGGGAGCACAGCGCCCCCTGCTGGTTGAATCCACTCACTGAGAGCACAGCGCCCCCTGCTGGTTGAATCCACTCACTGAGAGCACAGCGCCCCCTGCTGGTTGAATCCACTCACTGGGAGGACAGCGCCCCCTGCTGGTTGAATCCACTCACTGAGAGCACAGCGCCCCCTGCTGGTTGAATCCACTCACTGGGAGGACAGCGCCCCCTGCTGGTTGAATCCACTCACTGGGAGCACAGCGCCCCTGCTGGTTGAATCCACTCACTGGGAGCACAGCGCCCCCTGCTGGTTGAATCCACTCACTGGGAGCACAGCGCCCCCTGCTGGTTGAATCCACTCACTGGGAGCACAGCGCCCCCTGCTGGTTGAATCCACTCACTGGGAGCACAGCGCCCCCTGCTGGTTGAATCCACTCACTGGGAGGACAGCGCCCCCTGCTGGTTGAATCCACTCACCAGCCACCATCACGAACACGAAATGCAGATGTTGACGTCACCATGAACCCAGCGGTGTGTGTTGCGGTGTGTGTTGCGGTGTGTTGTGGGTGAGCCTGTGTGTGGTGTGTGTTGCGGTGTGTGTTACGGTGTGTGTTACGGTGTGTGTTGCGGTGTGTGTTGCGGTGTGTGTTACGGTGTGTGTTGCGGTGTGTGTTGCGGTGTGTGTTGTGGTGTGTGTTACGGTGTGTGTTGCAGTGTGTGTTGCGGTGTGTGTTACGGTGTGTGTTACGGTCTGTGTTGTGGTGTGTGTTACGGTGTGTGTTGCGGTGTGTGTTACGGTGTGTGTTGCGGTGTGTGTTGCGGTGTGTGTTACGGTGTGTGTTACGGTGTGTGTTGCGGTGTGTGTTGCGGTGTGTGTTGCGGTGTGTGTTGCGGTGTGTGTTGCGGTGTGTGTTGCGGTGTGTTGTGGGTGAGCCTGTGTGTTGCGGTGTGTGTTGCGGTGTGTTGTGCCGGCCTGCGCCAGATGGCAGATGTGTCTTAAGAAAGCCAGATGAGCATCAGGCGGCCAGGTGTGCGGCGCGTGTCTCAGAGCAACATGTGACCACAGGACAAACTGGGAGGTCGTGGTGCGTCAGGGGTCAAAGAGGTCAACACCATGATGATGATTTACCAATAGACACAAACGATGACGACTCCACGAATACCTTTCAACCTTTAAGACTCTTTTCTTCCCCCTTTAAGTCGTTTGAACCATGTTTGTAAACCATCGTCAGGCACATTCCAGCGTGACGTGTTCTCCGAGGTTTGCGATGACGCCGTGTGTTTGAAGCGCGGTGCGGCGTGCGACGACATATTCATGACCGAATGTGTTTTATATTACGCTATTATAACATTAGCGGCGTATTCGCTCTGAAAGCTCGACGTGAGGCGGGCAGCAGATGAAAGGCGGTCGCTGGATCCCGGCAGGTTTCCCTCGGCGGGGCCTCGTGGCGGCGTTTAACGCCCGAGGCCGCGTGCCAAGAGGAGAGAATTACAGCGGTAATGCAAGAAGAAGGAGCTTTTGAGATTAACACCACACACTCTGTTGTGTGACCGTACATGGAGACACGGAGAACAGAGAGACTGGAATGCACCGCAGGTATCATAAAAGTTGTTACCTTTAATAAACAGAAATCTTGCTTTTCAGACAAAAAAATACATTAAAAACTAAATCTTCTTCATACTAATAAATCACAGGAACACACGAGATGCATCGCACGTCTCACAAAGAAGCAGCCAGACATTAAGATCACGTGACGACCGAGTTGACACACCTGAGGCACACGAGAGGGTTTTTCATGCCACATTTACACCGATATACAGAACGTTAACACACTTAAAATACCACACAATACCGTCCAATCGGCGGAGAGGAAGGGGCACAGTGGACTGAAGTATCGGCGAATAAAACAACGACATTATGGCTTTCATTTACAAAACGCCACGTTTGAAGTGGCAAGTGTCTGTGGCTGCATATTCAACTGATCAGTTCAACACACCGCGTCAAAAAACGAGAAAAAGGTTTCAACGAAGCAGAGAATTGGCTTTTTTTCTTCTTCCTCCCGCCCAAATTACACATCATTTTCAAACTGTACTTTAAAAAATAAATAAAAAGGAAGATGGGGCGAAGTGACGCGTCTGTGCGCTCGCTGTTAAAGAACATGGCGGCGGACATCTGTGACATTAACAGGTTATTAAAAAGAGAGTCCGGTTCGTGATGATATGACTTTACCCGGCAACAGAGCAAACTAGAACGGGCACTCGGTAGAGCGCATACCTTCGCAGATCACACGATTGGGCATTGAATTATGAACATTTTGGCATTAGTTGCATGCCAATTGGATATAAATTGACCGTCCTATGGTAAATAGAAGATTTTGACCTTTTCATGACCTTGACCTTTGACCCGGTCGATCCCAAAATCTAATCAAATGGGCACCGGATAATAACCAATCATCCCACCAAATTTCTTGCGATTCGGTTTAATGCTTTTTGAGTTATGCGAGTAACACGCATACAAATAAATACATAAATAAATAAATGGCGATCAAAACATAACCTTCCGCATTTTCAATGCGAAGGTAATAAAAAGGTGACATCAGAGTGCGTCTTCATCCTGACAGAAGCACCGGCAGCACTGGAGCCGCGTGGTTCGGGTCCTTCAGGCCTCCTCATGGACACAGTGATTTAAATCCATCTTCTCGTGACGTCACAGCCGTTATTGCGTGGCAGATAGAGTGAATCCTTAAGGTTGCGTTATGGCTTATCACACGCAGCATCATACACGACGTGGTCGGTGTCTTCACAACAAAGACAAAACAATATGATTTACACGCGGACAACGAAATACTAATCTGGTCCATTTTGACACAGTGACAAAGGATCGATAACAAGACACTTTGAGCAAAAGCCGACTGCAGATCAGAATTTTGCCTTTACAAACAATCCTGGGAGAGAGAGAGAGAGAGAGAGAGAGAGAGAGCGCGGTTGGAGCGAGCTGGAGAGCCACAGTGCTGTAGAAACGTAACGACATTAAAGGAAATTATCACGAGCACAGACTTCCTGATGTGGGACGGCGACCGTCCTCTAAACCCTCGAGCCGCGAGGTCTGAGCTTAGCAACCGGAAGCAGGCGCACTCTGGATCAACATTAAGGAATGGTTGAAAGAAGGTTAGCGGCTAAGGTTAGCATGTCCGGCTAACGAGTTCACTGCCTGGTAACCGTAACCTGAGTAACTTCCAGGGACGAGGAGCATTTCATATGACACTATTCTGTCGGGTTAAGAGTGATGCGATTCAAAACAAGGAGAAAACCAACCACACCCCCCCGATGCATAATAGTAGTCCCTGTGTGGAAGCTGTTCCTGGATGCTACATAAGCTAACATTAGCAGCTCAGCCAACAATACCCGAGTTAGCATGATACGTCTGAAAAGCCTTTACCCTGGATCGTTACGGAGCTTTGGTGTACACCATCGTGTACGGAGCCATCGAGTGCATATTTAACACCACTTTACAGCCTGACTGTTCAAACAAGCTGGTAACATTGGGAAGTTAAGTCACCTGATGTTAGCTTCAATAACTAGCGAGCCACAGCTGATCGACTCTGTCACGGTCTTTATTGTCGACGTGTTTTTCTAGTAAAAAGGAAAGTTGCCGAACCCTCTTAAGATGGTTGAGGTTAGGCATCGACCTTGAATGATTAAAAAGGTGCATAAGACGAAGCTAACGATGCAGGTAGACGTCACTCACTATATCTCTACAGTATAGTTGTTCGCTGCTATATTAAACATATTTATTGCAGATATATATATATATATGTAGATCTATATAGATATATATACCGTCAATCTCTCGCAAGGAATTATTTAGAGAAAAATAAAAAAACTTATTTTACAGGCTTCCGAATTATTTCCTCAAAACAGAAGAACATTACATTTCCTGTAAAAGACTTAATTCAGGGCTAATATTGAAGAGAAAAGGAGATTTCAGTCAGTGAAGCCACAAGTCGCTCGCACTCCTTTACAGAAATGAAGTTTCCTTCTAATAAGGAAATATTTATATGAATAAATTGCATCTTTGTCAATTTATTTCCCATTAAATCAAAAATCGTAGATCCCGTCTTTAAAGCAGTTAAAGGATATACCACTTATCCTGTAAACCACAGGTGTCAAACACAAGGCCCGCGGGCCGAATGTGGCCCTCCACCTCGTTTTCTGCGGCCCCTGACAGCTTGAAAGACATATGATCGCCTTTATATCCTTTGCTTTTATTTTGAAGGGTACAAATTAAATGGATTTGTGTTCTAATATTAGAGAAATGTTCTTGTGTACAATATTTCCACTCTCGACTAAACAAGAATAAAATGCAAAAAGAGTTATTTAACTATATGTTCGGGAGTAGTTTATCCACCGCTTCAGGTACACTGGCCCTTTAAGAGGGCGGCCATGATGCTGGTGTGGCCCACGGGGAACATGAGTTTGACGGTCACGTTTACTGGTTCTGGATATCTAAGTTAGCTTAGACGATACTTTGCTTGCTTGGGAAATTATGAAGAAGTTGCATAACTTAAAATTAAGCGATAGCGGTGCCTCCGTGGCCTCGATGAGATTGTTAAATACCGAACGACTCCACCGCACGATGACGTTCACGTCACATTTACATGCAGCTCCAACGTGATGAGAGACGACGTCCGTACTACATTTGCAGATGTTTAAAAAAAAAAAAAAATTATACATTTCGTATTGGCTGTCGAGAATAAAAGGAGAAAAAAGACGTGATGTCACACGAGAAAATTTCTTTTTTTCTTTTTCATCTCAGTAATTAAAGCACATTAAAAGTCTTATGCCACATCCTCACTGTTCACCTCGACACTGACAGGAGTCAGAAAGATACTGAGCACAACACATGAAGAAGAAGAAGAAGAAGAAGGAGGAGAAGGAGAAGAAGGAGGAGAAAAGGAAGAAGAAAGAGAAGGAGAGGAAGAAAGAGAAGGAGAAGAAAAAGAAGAAGAAGAAGAAGGAAAAGAAGAAGGAGAAGAAGAAGGAGAAGGATAAGAAGGAGAGGAAGAAAGAGAAGGAGAAGATAGACAAGAAGAAGAAGAAGATAGACAAGAAGAAGAAGAAGATAGACAAGAAGAAGAAGAAGGAGAAGAAGAAGAAGAAGAAGAAGAAGAAGAAGGAAAAGAAGGATAAGAAGGAGAGGAAGAAAGAGAAGGAGAAGATAGACAAGAAGAAGAAGAAGAAGAAGAAGAAGAAGAAGAAGAAGAAGAAGAAGAAGAAGAAGGAGGAGGAGAAGGAGAAGAAGAAAAAGAAGGGAAGATCTGTGATGGAAGACAGGACAGCGTTTGCACCTCAAAGGTTTCGCCATGGGATTATTTGACCCATAGGGGGGGGGGGGGTCCTCTGGTCTCTATGTTTGATCAGAAAGCACGTTGGTGACGTCGGATGGCGGTCGAGTCGCCACGTTGAGCCATACGAGACCAACGCTGGTGGAGCTGAGGATTCACAGAGGGTGGCCTTCGACATCTTCACAAGCTGGCCTCAAATAAAGGAAACGTTGAAATACATTTGTTTTTTGTTGAAAGAAATATAAATATATATATATATCTATAAACTAATAGGAAAGAACCCGATAATGAAGAGGTCCACGAGTCGGACCAACAGAACGCAGACGACACAGTGAGCTGAGGACGCTGCACGGGAAAGGCCTTCAAGGGGCATCCAAAGGGTCCTGTGGAGGCTCGGAACTCTAAACTCTCCATGGAGGCTCTAAACTCACCATGAAGGATCTAAACTCTCCATGAAGGCTCTAAACTCACTCTAAACTCACCATGAAGGATCTAAACTCTAAACTCTCCATGAAGGCTCTAAACTCACTCTAAACTCACCATGAAGGATCTAAACTCTAAACTCTCCATGAAGGCTCTAAACTCACTCTAAACTCACCATGAAGGATCTAAACTCTAAACTCTCCATGAAGGATGTGAGTCCAATTTATGTTTTAATTGGCATCGTCATCAATCTGAGTAAAAATTGCAGAATTTAAATGGGATCTGGTTTGATTGGGAAGGAGAAGAAGTTTGATTTATACAATGATAGCGTCTATTGGCCTTTCTAGTGATAGATTATTGATTGATCATTGATCCAGGGGGGGGGGGGGGTGCACCAGGTGATACACTTCACAAACAGAGAGAAGAAAAGAGAAGGAACAGGAAGCTGAGGCTCCGGAAGAGGAGAGGAAGACTCCGTGACAGATTGACCTCTCAGGTTGTTTTGCTTCTTTCTTTCAAACCTGACAACCGACAGCCTCTAGGGGGTTCTTCTAGTCGGAGAAGAGGCTGGCGAAGGACTGCCGGAGGCTGCGGATGGTCTCGGCCTTGGCCTCGTCGTCGGTCACGCCGCCCCGTAGCGTCTCCGTGAAGCTGTTGGTCAGCGACTGGGATTTGCTGTAAAGAGAAGAGAAGTTTGACTTCAGTAACTTCCTGACGGAGCCACGTCGTCCGACGGAGCCACGTCGTCCCGACGGAGCCATGTCGTCCCGACGGAGCCACGTCGTCCGACGGAGCCACGTCGTCCCGACGGAGCCACGTCGTCCCGACGGAGCCACGTCGTCCCGACGGAGCCACGTCGTCCCGACGGAGCCACGTCGTCCGACGGAGCCACGCGGCGGTCGTGTCGGCGTGAACGCGGAGGCGTGGAACGCACTTCAGCTGCGGCGACTGCTTCTGAGCTCCGGGCCCGGCGGCGGGGGGGAGGGGCCCGGGCTGGAAGGCCTGGCTGGGGGAGGTGCTGGCGGACCGGGCTCGCTGAGGGGAGGTCTGGGCCGACGCAGACGGGGAGGCGGAGCGCTGGCCCCCTGCAGGACACACACACACATTACACCCTGCGGCGACGCCCTCCGCTCGCAGCGATAAACACAAACGACAACAACAACAAAGTGTCTCCTACCTCTCCGGGGCTGCGTGGTCTGTGGACGAAGAGGAGACAGCGATGTCAGAGATTTAAAATGTCTATGCTGAGCATCACTACACACAGCTGGGGCTTCACACACACTGCAACACAATGAAGATCCACTACATACACATCATATTTATGTAATGATACCTGTGAGATTTGAGTGGAGCATTAGAAGTTATGTCACGTCGTTGCTGTCGTAGATTTTATGAAATGAGTTGTTGTGATTCCATTTGCTTCGTAAACTCCGTTTTTAAAAGGTGCTATACAATTACAGTTATTATTATTATTAATATATATTGTCAATAGTATATTTGTAATCATCAATTCTGTTTCATTTCACAACGTGAATGTCGAAATGTTACTTTAAAGCCCAAAATATTATCGATCTGGCCTAAAAAGAAGCCACTAGAATGAACTGTGTTTTATAATGTAGTGTAAACCAACTCCAGGTTGTTAAAACATCGTGACCTCACAGGTAGCTTTGACCCAGAGTGAACATGTATGTGTGTAACACCGGTAGGAACAGGGCATAGTGGCCGTCACTGGTATTACCAGATAGAAAGTTCAAACAGGTGGCAGTTAAACTGGAATTGGGGGCGGTCCAGAACATTAAAGTGGGTGGAGGTCGATAAAAGGCGGACCCTACTGCAATGTGAGTCCGGCACGTGACAGGTGGTACGTCGGCTGTAGCGTGTGACGTACCTTGACGGAGGCCGGCTGAGGCGTGGACACGCCCAGCAGCTCCTGGGACATCTTAGCCACCACCAGGTCGGTGATCAGCTGCTTGTCCTCCTCCACGTGTTCACCGATGAGGGGCATGGAGCTGTCCATCACCTGGAGACACACACAGCCAATCAGGGTCCGGGAACATTCACTTCAGTTTATACGACATCCTCTGACCTTTGACCTCACATCGGATCAGGAACAACTCCCAAGATATAGAAAAAACAGGGGAAAAAGAAAGTGAAGAACCCTTCAGGAGAGAAACAGAAGAGGATCCCTCTCCAGGATGGACAGAACAATAGATGTCATGTGACCAGGTGAACAATAGATGTCATGTGACCAGATGAACAATAGATGTCATGTGACCAGGTAAACAATAGATGTCATGTGACCAGATGAACAATAGATGTCATGTGACCAGATGAACAATAGATGTCATGTGACCAGATGAACAATAGATGTCATGTGACCAGGTAAACAATAGATGTCATGTGACCAGATGAACAATAGATGTCATGTGACCAGGTGAACAATAGATGTCATGTGACCAGATGAACAATAGATGTCATGTGACCAGATGAACAATAGATGTCATGTGACCAGATGAACAATAGATGTCATGTGACCAGATGAACAATAGATGTCATGTGACCAGGTAAACAATAGATGTCATGTGACCAGATGAACAATAGATGTCATGTGACCAGATGAACAATAGATGTCATGTGACCAGGTAAACAATAGATGTCATGTGACCAGATGAACAATAGATGTCATGAGACCAGATGAACAATAGATGTCATGTGACCAGATGAACAATAGATGTCATGTGACCAGGTAAACAATAGATGTCATGTGACCAGATGAACAATAGATGTCATGAGACCAGATGAACAATAGATGTCATGTGACCAGATGAACAATAGATGTCATGAGACCAGATGAACAATAGATGTCATTCAATTCAATTCAGTTTCAATTCAGTTTATTTGTATAGCCCAATTTCACAAATTACAAATTTGTCTCGGAGTGCTTTACAATCTGTACACATAGACATCCCTGCCCCAAAACCTCACATCGGACCAGGAAAAACTCCCAAATAACCCTTCAGGGGGAAAAAAAGGAAGAAACCTGGAGGAGAGCAACAGAGGAGGATCCCTCTCCAGGATGGACAGATGCAATAGATGTAATGTGTACAGAAGGACAGATTTAGAGTTAAAATACATTCAATGAATATGACAGAGTGTATGAATAGTTCATAGTAGGCATATTCCACGATGGAGACCTCCACGATCCATCAGGCAGATGGCGGTGGGGAGGAGGAGTGGGCGGAGTCTCAACAGGACAGTGGCGTAGTCATGAGCAGGAATTCCACGACCCAGACGATCCATCAGGCAGATAGGATCTATGCCGTCTCATAGGGTCCGATGACCCCATGAGACGTAAAGTCAAAAGGACTTCCGGGGAGAAAGCAGAGTTAGTAACGTGTGATTGAGAGATGAAAATTCATCCTTAAGGAGAGAAAAAAGAGGAGATAGGTGCTCAGTGTATCCTAAACGTCCCCCGGCAGCTATAAGCCTATAGCAGCATATCAAGGGGCTGGACCAGGGCAAACCTGATTCAGCCCTAACTATAAGCTCTGTCAAAGAGGAAGGTCTTAAGTCTACTCTTAAACGAGGTGACTGTGTCTGCCTCCCGGACTGAAATTGGAAGCTGGTTCCATAACCAGATGAACAATAGATGTTATGTGACCAGATGAACAATAGATGTCATGTGATCAGGTGAACAATAGATGTCATGTGACTAGATGAACAATAGATGTCATGTGACCAGATGAACAATAGATGTCATGTGACTAGATGAACAATAGATGTCATGTGACCAGATGAACAATAGATGTCATGTGACTAGATGAACAATAGATGTCATGTGACCAGATGAACAATAGATGTCATGTGACCAGGTGAACAATAGATGTCATGTGACCAGATGAACAATAGATGTCATGTGACCAGATGAACAATAGATGTCACGTGACCAGATGAACAATAGATGTCATGTGACCAGATGAACAATAGATGTCATGTGACCAGGTGAACAATAGATGTCATGTGACCAGGTGAACAATAGATGTCATGTGACCAGATGAACAATAGATGTCATGTGACCAGATGAACAATAGATGTCATGTGACCAGATGAACAATAGATGTCATGTGACCAGATGAACAATAGATGTCATGTGACCAGAAGGAATCATTCCAGAGTTAACGATGTCAGCATCGAACTGAAGCGTTGACATTCCGCCACTAGGTGGCAGTGTTAGACCTCTTATCAGAGGATGTGACAGTGGGCTCTGTGGTGCTTTGCCAGCAGTGATGATGTCATCTTCACAGCATCACACACCACCATGCCCCCCTCCAGTGGTTCTGCCGTTGAGCTCAGACAGTCTGCGGGCCTTCGATCTGTCTGTTTGTTCCCTCCTACGTCTCAAAGGCCCTCGTCCGGTTTGGTTTCATTAAATCGAGGCTCGGAGACAGAATTTCTGTCTGATTGTTTCTTTTCAAGAAATACTCTGATAATAAGTCGCGTTAACCAAAGTAAAAAGAGAGAAGCTATGTGCGTATGCCGTCATTTTTAGGGGAGACACAAATGTTGAGAGCAACTGACCGATTCTCCGTGTGAGCAGCAGACACACTGAATATGTATGTTTAAGAACACACACATCTCATCTTTCAACTGTCAGCTTCTCCTCTGACGGGCCAAAACATGGAGACGGCAGCTTCCAGTGAGCGGCAGAGGAAAAGAGAAGTGCCTCCCTTGGTAAATAAGATGCTGCCGGGGTCGTGACTGGCCACGCCCACCGCTGAACACAAACAACCAACCTCAAAGACATCAATAATATTCCCGGGTGGACGCACGCCGCAGAGCGCACGGTGCATTCAGGGAGCAACACAAGCAGCAGCACAGCAGTGAGGCGGATACGTCTGCTGCAGCAGGCCGTAAACACGGAGACGGGCATGCATGTGCTCATCCTACATGCATGTGCTCATCCAACATGCATGTGTTCATCCTACATGCATGTGCTCATCCTACATGAATGTGTTCATCCTACATGCATGTGCTCATCCTACATGCATGTGCTCATCCTACATGCATGTGTTCATCCTACATGCATGTGCTCATCCTACATGCATGTGTTCATCCTACATGCATGTGCTCATCCTACATGCATGTGTTCATCCAACATGCATGTGTTCATCCTACATGCATGTGCTCATCCTACATGCATGTGTTCATCCTACATGCATGTGCTCATCCTACATGCATGTGTTCATCCAACATGCATGTGTTCATCCTACATGCATGTGCTCATCCTACATGCATGTGTTCATCCAACATGCATGTGTTCATCCTACATGCATGTGCTCATCCTACATGCATGTGTTCATCCTACATGCATGTGCTCATCCTACATGCATGTGTTCATCCAACATGCATGTGTTCATCCTACATGCATGTGCTCATCCTACATGCATGTGCTCATCCTACATGCATGTGTTCATCCTACATGCATGTGCTCATCCTACATGCATGTGTTCATCCAACATGCATGTGTTCATCCTACATGCATGTGCTCATCCTACATGCATGTGTTCATCCAACATGCATGTGTTCATCCTACATGCATGTGCTCATCCTACATGCATGTGTTCATCCTACATGCATGTGCTCATCCTACATGCATGTGCTCATCCTACATGCATGTGTTCATCCAACATGCATGTGTTCATCCTACATGCATGTGTTCATCCTACATGCATGTGTTCATCCAACATGCATGTGTTCATCCTACATGCATGTGCTCATCCTACATGCATGTGTTCATCCAACATGCATGTGTTCATCCTACATGCATGTGCTCATCCTACATGCATGTGTTCATCCAACATGCATGTTCATCCTACATGCATGTGCTCATCCTACATGCATGTGCTCATCCTACATGCATGTGTTCATCCAACATGCATGTGTTCATCCTACATGCATGTGTTCATCCTACATGCATGTGCTCATCCTACATGCATGTGTTCATCCAACATGCATGTGTTCATCCTACATGCATGTGTTCATCCTACATGCATGTGCTAATCCTACATGCATGTGTTCATCCAACATGCATGTGTTCATCCTACATGCATGTGCTCATCCTACATGCATGTGTTCATCCTACATGCATGTGCTCATCCTACATGCATGTGTTCATCCAACATGCATGTGTTCATCCTACATGCATGTGCTCATCCTACATGCATGTGTTCATCCAACATGCATGTGTTCATCCTACATGCATGTGCTCATCCTACATGCATGTGTTCATCCAACATGCATGTGTTCATCCTACATGCATGTGTTCATCCTACATGCATGTGCTCATCCTACATGCATGTGTTCATCCAACATGCATGTGTTCATCCTACATGCATGTGCTCATCCTACATGCATGTGCTCATCCTGCATGTGCTCATCCTACATGCATGTGCTCATCCTACATGCATGTGTTCATCCAACATGCATGTGTTCATCCTACATGCATGTGCTCATCCTACATGCATGTGCTCATCCTACATGTGTTCACCCTACATGCATGTGCTCATCCTGCATGCGCTGCAGGGCGCTCACAGAGACGGCCCCCTCTCGTTCCACTGAACTTCCTCTCTCCTCTGGGTGGAGATGTTTATCTGACTCCATGTCATTCAAACTGCGCTGTGAGGCTTTCAGAGTGACACGGCGCCCCCACGGCGGCTCAGAGGCGGCTCAGCACTCACAGGAGGACGTCTCACGATGCACCGTGCAGCCGCCTGCTGCAGCGTCCTCTCTCTACAGGCTGTGAATGTGTTGGATAAACTCTGCAGTGTCAAAGTTCCATCCAATGAAACACAGCGGAGACCGAGCCGCCCTCCAGGTGCCGTGAGCTGAGCCCATCCTGCTTCATGTGGCGAAGACGTCAAAACCACAAAATAAAAGACAAATCTTAACTGGGGAACAGGTTTTTTGTTTTGTTAAAATTGAATAAACTCAGATTAAAATCCAAACTGTGCTTTTCTCTAACCAGCCTTCGTGCTTTTGTTGAGTTAATTCAGTTCCAGGACCAGGCAACCCTTCCCTTTCCTGTGTGTACGCAGCCTCTTGGCGAGGACCCGGTGGGGCGGGGCTCTGCGTCTTGGCCAGTTGAGTCATGACCACATGGGACCCGAGCCGAGGCCTGGCGGGCGACCGCCGGAGCGCCCGCTTCAAACAGCGTGCGGCGGCGAGCGGAGCCGATCCACCCTGGTGAGTTACGACGTCCAGCAGAGGACCGCGGACCCGCCGGCCTCTTCAGCGCCGGGACACAAGACGCGTTGCTCTGCAGTGAGTGCCGTCTGGACAGCGTACCCGGCTGCATGTTTGTATTCCCCCGTCCTGATAATTTCAAAATAAAAGCCCACTGATAGTTTATCTCATGGAGTTTATACCGTGTATGTTGTTAAACTCCACGTCCGGTATCTCCTCTCCATCATTCACAGAGCTCCCGTGTGTCACGTCGGACTCACGATCGCCCTGTTAAGCTGTGTCATCTCGTCAAGCGAGATCACGTCGTGGTTTTGAGTCAAATCGTGTCCGATGTCGTCTTAATTCCATCAATTTGTCATGTGGAGTCGTGGCTTTAAAAAGGTCTTCGTGCTCTTTCCAAAATGTCACTCTGTGTTAGTGTCATGTGCCAAAGAACGCACGCCACGCTGAGCTCTAATGTAACGGGACATCCAGCCATCTGGCTCATGTGGCAGATCTTATTATGACATATTATATAAGGACTGAGATGCTTTAATTCAATAAAATTATTACAACTACTCTATTTCAAATGAAAGACCTGCATTTATCATTTTGGACAGAATCATGAGCGGCAGAATGTCCTGAAGTAAAATAAGGTGAAGAAATGTCTCCTATCAACGTGTTACATCATCACGTACTCCTGGATTATTATTAGTGATGAATTAAAGAGATATTAAAGATATTTTAGAGGTTTGTCTGATGTTTTGTATGTCAAATAAGTCAATATAAATATTTCTTTAAAGAAACAAGCAACTGTATTTGTCAGATAAATGTCGTGGAGTAAAAAGCACAATAACCTAGCTTCTTGCTCATGACCTTGATGCATCAACTAGCGCTATCCGTGCTTTTGAGAACTTTTCCTGCAAAAAGAAGTATAAAAAAGCATCTTGACACTGTGTCATTGTCTGTGCACGACTTCCAGCGAACAGACTCAAAGCCGGAGGTTTCTCCACGTTAATACCGGCTGCTGCAAAACTGTTAATGAAGTGCGTCTGAGCCGCTCATTACTTTTCATTTGGGAGAGGCGTCACATGGCGGATGTCTTTGTCTGGGACAAAAAACAGATTCCCACAGTGATGGACCGGCGAGTTCCTCCCTGACGAGGTTAATTAAATTCCATCGTGCTGAAGGGTTAGAGAGAGAGGGAGATAGATAGAGCGGATGAGGAGGAGGAAGTGTTGCTCCTCAGAGAGAACATTGTTACTCGACTGCGTTCTCTCTGTCCTCACAGTCCGGCTACAAGACGCATCTCTGGGGAGCTGGGAGATATTTCCTGCGATTGAGTTTAAAAAGAGAGACTTATTTTCTCTCTGCTGACCTCACCCGGCGTGTAAATAGAGAGAAGTGCGAAGTCACGGCCGCGAGCTAAATATGGGCACATGGGCCTTTCCCCGATAGGCCTGTTTCCTCAGATATGAAGACGCAGGAGGCCACGATGGAAAAACAAACCTCATTAAAGAACTATTTCTCTCCTCTCCTGGGTAGAATCCTAAAAGGACCTTTGAAGGAAAAGCTGGGGTGTATTAACAGTTTTATTTGTATGTGCCAGTAGAGAATGTGGCAGCAACATCATGCAGATAACTACGTTAGCTTATAGTGTTAGCTATGACATATTTTAGTGAGCTACGATAGTTTCTAATTAGCTAAGATAGATTCTAGTGTTAGCTACGATTGCTTCTAGTTAGCAATGATAGCTTCTAGTTAGCTACATTAGCTTCTAGTTAGCTACGATAGCTTTTAGTTAGCTACGATTGCTTCGAATTAGCTAAGATAGCTTCTAGTGTTAGCTACGATAGCTTTTAGTTAGCTACGATTGCTTCTAGTTAGCAATGATAGCTTCTAGTTAGCGACATTAGCTTCTAGTTAGCTATGATAGCTTCTAGTTAGCTACGATAGCTTCTAGTTTTAGCTACGATAGCTTCTAGTTAGCTACGATAGCTTCTAGTGTTAACTACGTTCTAGTGTAAGTTAGCTTCTAGTTAGCTACGATAGCTTCTAGTATTAGCTACGATAGCTTCTAGTGTTAGCTACATAGCTTCTAGTGTTAGCTACGATAGCTTCTAGTGTTAGCTACATAGCTTCTAGTGTTAGCTACGATAGCTTCTAGTGTTAGCTACGATAGCTTCTAGTTAGCTACGATAGCTTTTAGTTAGCTACGATTGCTTCGAATTAGCTAAGATAGCTTCTAGTGTTAGCTACGATAGCTTTTAGTTAGCTACGATTGCTTCTAGTTAGCAATGATAGCTTCTAGTTAGCTACATTAGCTTCTAGTTAGCTATGATAGCTTCTAGTTAGCTACGATAGCTTCTAGTTTTAGCTACGATAGCTTTTAGTTAGCTACGATAGCTTCTAGTGTTAACTACGTTCTAGTGTAAGTTAGCTTCTAGTTAGCTACAATAGCTTCTAGTATTAGCTACGATAGCTTCTAGTGTTAGCTACATAGCTTCTAGTGTTAGCTACGATAGCTTCTAGTTAGCTACGATAGCTTCTAGTGTTAACTACGTTCTAGTGTAAGTTAGCTTCTAGTTAGCTACAACAGCTTCTAGTATTAGCTATGATAGCTTCTAGTGTTAGCTACATAGCTTCTAGTGTTAGCTACGATAGCTTCTAGTGTTAGCTACATAGCTTCTAGTGTTAGCTACGATAGCTTCTAGTGTTAGCTACGATAGCTTCTAGTTAGCTACGATAGCTATAGTCTAGCTAGACTGACTGAGATGTAAGTCACGCCTCTGGTCTCTGAACAGACGGCATTCACAGCATTGGACGGCCGAGTGAGAAGCGGTCTCCGTCCCAGGCGGCGCTCATCCCGTTGGGGGAACGGAACGACGAATTTGAAGGAAGGAAAACCTCCAGCAGACCGGCTGCGTGAGGTCAGGCAACAGCCACTTTATCTGTGTACAAACTGGAGATGCATGTGGACCCAAAATAAACCGCGAGGCGCGAGTTCAACCGCAGACTCCCGATGTTTTCATTCGGCTGCCCGTGTTTGGTCTACAGACTAATCGTTCTTCCAAGGCTCGGATGATCATGTTGACTTGTGGCATAGGAATATTATCAGCTGGGAGGAAGGAGACTGAACCGGCGTCACCTTTTATCAGAACAGGTGCAAAAATACATTTAAAATACATATTGCAGGAAAGATTTCAGTGTTCCAAAAACACACCAACGGTACTTTTTAACAGCAAGTCTCTATTCCTCCAGCCGGCAAGCTCAAGACGAAAGTTGGGGGTTATTGTGAAGACAAACTGACCTCGATGATATAGTCGTTGCCGTCTTTTCCGTGGACGGCCTTCACCGCACAGATGTCGAGGCCACCGAACATCTCCGCGCAGGAGTCCACCCACAGCCGATATCTGGAACGCAGGAACACCGATATCCATCCCATTATCAGGGCCTTATCCGGGGTCGGGTTCCCTCTCACCCAGGCATCGTTTTCCAGCTCATTCTGGGGGATCCCGAGGCGTTCCCAGGCCAGCTGGGATGCATAATCCCTCCAGCGTGTTTGGGGCTTTCTACCAGTTGGATGTGCCAGAAAAACCTCCAGAGGGAGGCGTCCTGATTAGATGCCCGAACCACCTCAGCACCAATATATGTGCAATCTATAATTGAAGACTCAGTAATCTCTGGAGACATAATGGAGGGCGGGTTAGACTACACGGGGTCATGGTTACAAATAAAATGTAACGACAATCCTTTAAAAGTAGAATTATCGCCTCTACATCGATTCCTTGCGTGTTTTGTGAGGTCACAGTGACCTTTAACCCCTCAGACTCTATTCTACTTTGACCTTGGGTTCAATTTGAGGAAATTAAATAATAATTAACTTTAGGGTTCTTATGGCCGTTGCATTGTCAGGATCTGTGCATACAAGATGTGTAGGTATGTGGAAGTGATGGACGGCAGATTTAGTAAAAACCTGAGACATCTATAAAAGGTCAAAAGGTCAAAAGGTTTTGGCCAGCGAGTCCGCTCACCTGTCGGTCATCGCGATCTGCTCCAACATGGCAGAGCCCGTGTTCGCCTTCCAGTTCCCAGAGATAGAAGTTCTCCTGAAAATCAAAGAACACGACTGAGGAATGAATCGGGGTGGGGGGGTGGGGGGACCCAGATGAGATCAGGGTTGGCCTCTCGGTTCCTCTGCTTTTGGTCGAGTCATTGTTTGGATACGGAGACTTGAACCTTAAGAGGGTGTCGACTCATACGTTGTGTTTCGCAATACGCTCGGCCAAACTCCCAGAACAAGGGGCTCTTGCTTCTAAATGGGTGTGGGTTTTTTTAAATTTTTTTTTAAAGGAACGAATTTGTGAGAGTGCCGACATCTCAGAGCGGAGAAAGAAAACTAAACAGGGATGAAGTTTCTTCCATTAGCTGAAGTTTTCCCTTTAAATCTTTCGAAAAATCTACAATAAAATGAAGGTCTTCATGAAGAAGACAAACCTACCAAGTTGTTTATGGCGGGTCAAAGATGGTTATTCAATCACTTTTTTAACGTTACAGTAACTTACATTTTTATTATGACTGGATGTGATGTGTAATGTATAATATATGTATGTCATTATTACATCATCACCCTTTTTGGCTGCTCAAAGCACCGATACCGTAACACCAACAATAGACGAGCAATAAGATCCGATACTGGCTCGACCGCCATTTAATTTGTATCTGCTTCTGCACACTTAAAGAAATGTGAGGTTTTGGTGGCGTGAGTTCATTAACTCCTTCATCCCAGTAAACTCTAACTCACCAATGTGCATCCAACTTCACAGACATGGAGGACAGGTTGTACACGTTGCCTCCCGTTAGCCGGATTTTCCTGCAGGAACCACCTGCTTTCCTTGAAACTACGTTACCCTACCGACATATTCTAGGAGAAAATGATCAAGGTTCATACACATGTGGACCAATGGATGACCGATGGATTTCCAGGACTTTAAACCAAATGTCCATGACCAGACATTTTGTGAAATCTCGTTGTATCCATAAGTATAAACCTTAAATGACAAATGAATGAGACAATAGTTTGATTAAAAGAATACATATTCATATACATGTTTATTCTTTTCATCAAACTGCATAAATGAACATATGCATATAACAAATTTCCATGACGTTTCCGCAAAAGATTTCAAGGACTTTCCCAGGCCTGGAAATAACCGTTTTCAAATTCCAAGACTTTTCCAGGTTTTCCATGACGAACCCTGAGCTATGAAACCTCATGACTCTCACATCAGACTTCATCAAAGTGGGTCAGGTTCACGGTACTTTGCCCCCGTGGTGTGAAAACGCCTTACATGTACGCCTTGTAGTTGTTGCCGATCTTCTGGATGCGGATGTCGTACTTGGACAGGACGTAGGGCTCGGTGGTGGCGTAGGTCCCGGCCATCGCCACCACGCTGGTGATGTCCTGGAAGTCCTGTTGGTTTTCCACTTTGATCTGCGGGAGAAGAAAAAACACCACTCGTTAGCGAGCGGGCTAATTAGGAAAAAGGCGCGGTGTAAAGCCGCGGGATAATGAAGGGTCCCTGGATGGAAAACATTGCCAAAGGGCCGGCTTTGAACTGCGTCACCTCGCTCCCATCAGAAGTGAACACTTAACACCCAGACGGAGAGGAAGGGCGTTATGGGAACCGAGCAAAACACAAAACACGGCCTTTACGTCACTGTAACTTTTGTATAATTGGGTAACAAGAAACTCAAAACTGGTCTCCGGGATCCTCGTGCATTTATTTTTTCTCAACTCTCTCATCGGCCTTAATCTGAAGTCTTCTTCTTTGGAGTATCTGTGGATGATGACGTGTCCGAAGGCGGAGATCTTTTTCTTTGATGACCCGACACACAGATTCATGAGGCGTATTCCATCAGGTCAACGGGGAACTGTCACAACTCGGTGTCAAAGATGCATAATGACTCAGACCAGAGCTTCTCTGCACTCGTTACTATCGCTCTCACTGGTACAACAGCCGGCTTTCAAACCAGATCGAGAAACCAGGAAGCCCTGTGCTTTAAAAAAAAAAATCTCTGGGGCTTAAACTCTTCTCTGGGTTTTGCTCTCCTGAAGGTTACATTCAATTCAATTCAGTTTATTTTGTATCGCCCAATGTCACAAATTACGATTTTGCCTTGGAGGGCTTTACAATCTGTACACATAGACATCCCTGACCTTTGACCTCTCACATCGGATCAGGAACAACTCCCAAGAAATAGAAAAAACCCTTTCACTGGAAAAAAAGAAGTGAAGAACCCTTCAGGAGAGAATAGAGGAGGACCCCTCTCCAGGATGGACAGAACAATAGATGTCAAGTAACCAGATGAACAATAGATGTCATGTGACCAGATGAACAATAGATGTCATGTGACCAGATGAACAATAGATGTCATGTGACCAGATGGACAATAGATGTCATGTGACAGATGAACAATAGATGTCATGTGACCAGATGAACAATAGATGTCATGTGACCAGATGAACAATAGATGTCATGAGACCAGATGAACAATAGATGTAATGTGACCAGATGAACAATAGATGTAATGTGACCAGATGAACAATAGATGTCATGTGACCAGATGAACAATAGATGTCATGTGACCAGATGAACAATAGATGTCATGTGACCAGATGAACAATAGATGTCATGTGACCAGATGAACAATAGATGTCATGAGACCAGATGAACAATAGATGTCATGTGACTAGATGAACAATATATGTCATGTGACCAGATGAACAATAGATGTCATGTGACTAGATGAACAATAGATGTCATGTGACCAGATGAACAATAGATGTCATGTGACCATGTGAACAATAGATGTCACGTGACCAGATGAACAATAGATGTCATGTGACCAGATGAACAATAGATGTCATGTGACCAGATGAACAATATATGTCATGAGACTAGATGAACAATAGACGTCATGTGACCAGATGAACAATAGATGTCATGAGACCAGATGAACAATAGATGTCATGAGACCAGATGAACAATAGATGTCATGAGACCAGATGAACAATAGATGTCATGTGACCAGATGAACAATAGATGTCATGTGACCAGATGAACAATAGATGTCATGAGACCAGATGGACAATAGATGTCATGTGACCAGATGAACAATAGATGTCATGTGACTAGATGAACAATAGATGTCATGTGACTAGATGAACAATAGATGTCATGTGACCAGATGAACAATAGATGTCATGTGACCAGATGAACAATATATGTCATGTGACCAGATGAACAATAGATGTCATGTGACCAGATGAACAATAGATGTCATGAGACCAGATGAACAATAGATGTCATGTGACTAGATGAACAATAGATGTCATGTGACCAGATGAACAATAGATGTCATGTGACCAGATGAACAATAGATGTCATGTGACCAGGTGAACAATAGATGTCATGTGACCAGATGAACAATAGATGTCATGTGACCAGATGAACAATAGATGTCATGAGACCAGATGAACAATAGATGTCATGTGACTAGATGAACAATAGATGTCATGTGACCAGATGAACAATAGATGTCATGAGACCAGATGAACAATAGATGTCACGTGACCAGATGAACAATAGATGTCATGTGACCAGATGAATAATAGATGTCATGTGACCAGATGAACAATAGATGTCATGTGACCAGATGAACAATAGATGTCATGTGACCAGATGAACAATAGATGTCACGTGACCAGATGAACAATAGATGTCATGTGACCAGATGAACAATAGATGTCATGTGACTAGATGAACAATAGATGTCATGAGACCAGATGGACAATAGATGTCATGTGACCAGATGAACAATAGATGTCATGTGACTAGATGAACAATAGATGTCATGTGACCAGGTGAACAATAGATGTCATGTGACCAGATGAACAATAGATGTCATGTGACCAGATGAACAATAGATGTCATGTGACCAGATGAACAATAGATGTCACGTGACCAGATGAACAATAGATGTCATGTGACCAGATGAACAATAGATGTCATGTGACCAGATGAACAATAGATGTCATGTGACCAGATGAACAATAGATGTTATGTGACCAGGTGAACAATAGATGTCATGTGACCAGATGAACAATAGATGTCATGTGACCAGATGAACAATAGATGTCATGTGACCAGATGAACAATAGATGTCATGTGACCAGATGAACAATAGATGTCATGTGACAGAAATTTGAACAATTCAAGATGTCATGTGACCAGATGAACAATAGATGTCATGTGACCAGATGAACAATAGATGTCATGTGACCAGATAAACAACAGAGTTAGATAAATAATTCAAGAGGCATATGACCAGATCTGAACAATAGATTTAATGTGACCTTAGATGAACAATGACTAGATGCAATGTCAATATGATTTAATATGACCCTGTAGATCTAAACTAGAGTCTTAGAGTGTGTCACAATAGACATGCAATAGATGCCACAGATCAACAATCTCACTGTTAGATCCACATCAAAGACACAATTTATGCCAAATATCACACTGATCAACATGGAGCGCCGACTGCAAAGCACAAATCAAGATTGAGACACTTGTGACGATTTGTGAGGTCGCGTGAAACCTCACGAGAGACTTTACGACGTATAAACGTTCACGCACAAACCAGAAACACAAACTGTCAGGGTGGAACAAAGACAGTCCCAAAGAGCCGTTAAAAGTGGAGCTACCCTCGCCAAATAATGAACCGGAGCGCTGACGGTGGGAAACCCCCAGAGCGAGAGCGCCGACACAACACAAGTAGGTGTGAATGTTGAGAAGAAGAGTTTTGATGGTGCAATAAATGTGTTGTCACTTTGATGGGTGATGAAAACAGAAAACATCTGGAACCCCACGTAAGGAGCTGTTCCAGTGTCACTAGATCCATTCGTCTCTCAACTGAGAGCAGACATGTTTAACCTCTGAAACCCGTCACATGTACAAACCACACAAATATAAATCTACTGTAAGAACGGCTTCTCTGAGAGATGAAGCCACGAGTCCAGCGGTAAATTAAGCCAAACTCCGACGTAAACACGTCACGTGAATCTGAACTGAGATTAATTGGAAGGAAATAAGACACACCTGTGTTCTACTTTAGATGCTGATGTCGTAACCTTTCTGCCGATGTCGTAACCTTCCCTCATAACCTTTCTGCAGACGTCGTAACCTTTCCTCATAACCTTTCTGCAGACGTCGTAACCTTTCCTCATAACCTTTCATCGTAACCTTTCTGCAGACGTCGTAACCTTTCCTCATAACCTTTCTGCAGACGTCGTAACCTTTCCTCATAACCTTTCATCGTAACATTTCTGCAGACGTCGTAACCTTTCCTCATAACCTTTCTGCAGACGTCGTAACCTTTCCTCATAACCTTTCATCGTAACCTTTCTGCAGACGTCGTAACCTTTCCTCATAACCTTTCTGCAGACGTCGTAACCTTTCCTCATAACCTTTCTGCAGACGGCGTAACCTTTCCTCATAACCTTTCTGCAGACGTCGTAACCTTTCTGCAGACGTCGTAACCTTTCCTCATAACCTTTCATCGTAACCTTTCTGCAGACGTAACCTTTCTGCAGACGTCGTAACCTTTCCTCATAACCCTTCTGCAGACGTCGTAACCTTTCCTCATAATTCAATTCAGTTTATTTGTATAGCCCAATTTCACAAATTACAAATTTGTCTCGGAGTGCTTTACAATCTGTACACATAGACATCCCTGCCCCAAAACCTCACATCGGACCAGGAAAAACTCCCAAATAACCCTTCAGGGGGAAAAAAAGGGAAGAAACCTGGAGGAGAGCAACAGAGGAGGATCCCTCTCCAGGATGGACAGATGCAATAGATGTAATGTGTACAGAAGGACAGATTTAGAGTTAAAATACATTCAATGAATATGACAGAGTGTATGAATAGTTCATAGTAGGCATATTCCACGATGGAGACCTCCACGATCCATCAGGCAGATGGCGGTGGGGAGGAGGAGTGGGCGGAGTCTCAACAGGACAGTGGCGTAGTCATGAGCAGGAATTCCACGACCCAGACGATCCATCAGGCAGATAGGATCTATGCCGTCTCATAGGGTCCGATGACCCCATGAGACGTAAAGTCAAAAGGACTTCGGGAGAAAGCAGAGTTAGTAACGTGTGATTGAGAGATGAAAATTCATCCTTAAGGAGAGAAAAAGAGGAGATAGGTACTCAGTGCATCCTAAAACGTCCCCGGCAGCTATAAGCCTATAGCAGCATATCAAGGGGCTGGACCAGGGCAAACCTGATTCAGCCCTAACTATAAGCTCTGTCAAAGAGGAAGGTCTTAAGTCTACTCTTAAACGAGGTGACTGTGTCTGCCTCCCGGACTGAAATTGGAAGCTGGTTCCATAAAAGAGGAGCTTGATAACCAAAGGCTCTGGCTCCCATTCTACTTTTTAAGACTCTAGGAACTACAAGTAGTCCCGCATTTAGTGAGCGTAGCTCTCTAGTGGGGCAATATGGTACGACAAGCTCCTTAAGATATGATGGAGCATCACCAATCAAGGCTTTGTAGGTTAAGAGAAGAATTTTAAAAGTGATTCTTGATTTTACTGGGAGCCAGTGCAGAGCAGCTAGTGCAGGAGTGATGTGATCTCTTTTCTTAGTTTTAGTGAGAACACGAGCTGCAGCATTCTGGATCAACTGGAGGGACCTAAGAGATTTATTAGAGCAGCCTGCTAATAAGGAGTTGCAGTAATCCAGTCTCGAAGTAACGAACGCGTGAACCAATTTTTCTGCATCTTTTTGAGACAAGATGTGCCTGATTTTTAAAATATTACGTAGATGAAAGAATGCAGTCCTTGAGATTTGCTTTACGTGGGAGTTAAAGGACAAGTCCCGATCAAAGATAACGCCAAGATTCTTTACAGTGGTGTTGGATGCCAGGGCAATGCCGTCTACAGAATCCACATCACCAGATAATTGATCTCTGAGGTGCTCAGGGCCGATTAAAATTACTTGGTTTTGTCTGAGTTTAACATCAAGAAGTTGCAGGTCATCCATGTTTTTATGTCTTTAAGACATGCTTGAATTTTACAGAGTTGGTTGCTCTCCTCTGGTTTTATCGATAAATATAGTTGAGTGTCATCTGCATAACAATGAAAGTTTATGGAGTGTTTCCTGATAATATTGCCCAAAGGAAGCATGTATAAGGTAAATAAAATTGGTCCAAGCACAGAACCTTGTGGAACTCCGTGATTAACGTTGGTGGTTATCGGCGTCATCGTTTACAAATACAAACTGAGATCGATCTGATAAATAGGATTTAAACCAAATTAGTGCCGTGCCTGAAATGCCAATCGACTGCTCCAGTCTCTGTAACAGGATGTCATGGTCAATGGTGTCGAATGCAGCACTAAGGTCTAACAAGACCAGGACAGAGAGGAGTCCTTTATCTGCTGCCATTAAGAGGTCATTTGTAATTTTCACCAGTGCCGTCTCGGTGCTGTGGTGTTTTCTAAATCCTGATTGAAATTTCTCAAATAAACTATTATGATGTAGAAAGTCGCACAACTGATTTGCGACCACTTTCTCAAGGATCTTGGAGAGGAGGGGGAGGTTAGAGATCGGTCTGTAGTTAGCCAATACCTCTGGATCCAGAGTGGGCTTCTTCAGGAGAGGTTTAATAACAGCCACCTTGAAGGAGTGTGGTACGTGGCCTGTTAGCAGAGACACATTGATAATATCTAATAGAGAGCCGCCAATTAAAGGCAAAACGTCTTTAAGCAGCCTCGTCGGGATGGGGTCCAAGAGACAGGTAGACGTGTTCGAAGTAGAAACCGTTGAAAATAATTGGTCACGGTTGATAGGAGAAAATCCCTCCAAATATACACCAGGGCATACAGCGGTTTCCAAGGCCATTCCACTTGAGAACAGATTGGCACTGGTTATGGGCAAGAGATTATTAATCTTGTCCCTAATAGTTAAAATCTTTTCATTAAAGAAGTTCATAAAGTCATTACCACTAAGGTTTATAGGAATGCTCGGCTCCACAGAGCTGTGACTCTGTCAGCCTGGCTACAGTGCTGAAGAGAAACCTGGGGTTGTTTTGATTTTTTCTATTATTGATGAGTAATAGGCTGCTCTGGCATTACGGAGGGCCTTCTTATATGTTTTAAGACTATCTCGCCAAACTAAGCGGGATTCTTCGAGATTAGTTGAACGCCATATGCTCAAGCTTTCGTGACGCTTGCTTCAGTTTGCGGGTCTGAGGGTTATACCAGGAGCAAACCTCCTCTTCCTCACTGTCTTCTTCTTCAGAGGGGCTATCGAGTCCAGTGTCATTCTCAGAGAGCCTATGGCACTGTCAACAAGATGATCAATCTGGGACGGACTAACGTTAGACCAGGAGTCCTCTGTTATATTGAGACGTGGTATCGAATCAAATACAGAAGGAATCGCATCAGTAAATTTAGCTACAGCACTATCAGTTAGACATCTAGTGTAGAAACTTTTGACTAACGGAGTACACTCCGGTAGTATAAATTCAAAAGTTATGAGGTTGTGGTCTGACAGAAGAGGATTCTGTGGGAAGACGTTCAAATGCTCAATGTCAACGCCATAAGTAAGAACAAGATCAAGCGTGTGGCCAAAGCTGTGAGTGGGTTTCTGTACTCTGACAGAAGCCAATCGAGTCCAACAAGGAGATGAATGCAGCACTAAGGCAATCATTATCAACATCCACATGGATATTAAAATCTCCAACAATAATAACTTTATCGGTTTTAAGAACCAAACTTGATATAAATTCTGAGAATTCAGATATAAACTCTGAATATGGACCTGGTGGCGGTACAGAATCACAAATAGAATTGGCTGTAGTGTTTTCCAGGTTGGATGTGAAAGACTAAGAACAAGGCTTTCAAATGAGGTGTAGTGTAATTTTGGTTGAGGATTAATTAATAGGCTCGATTCAAAGATGGCTGCTACTCCACCTCCTCGACCGGTGCCTCGAGGAATGTGAGTATTAATATGACTTGGAGGAGTCGATTCATTCAGGCAGACATATTCTTCATGGCTCAGCCAGGTTTCAGTTAGGCAACATAAATCAATGTGATTATCTGATATTAAATCATTCAGTAACACAGCTTTAGATGACAGAGATCGAATATTTAGGAGACCACATTTAATAGACCTATTTTGTTGCACTGCTGAAATAATTGTGTTAACTTGTATAAGGTTATTGTGTACGACTCCTCTTCTGCTTACTTTTGATTTATTTAATTGAAGTGGCCGTGGGACAGACACAGTCTCTACTCTAAAGTCAAGGGTGGGTAACTGCTCGAATGGAAGAGCAGAGAAGGGTGTTAAACTACAACTCTGCTCCCGGTTCCTGATCTGAACCCTGGGTTGTCATAGATTAAGTCCGGTGATCAACTTGGTCATATTCGCAGAAATGAGACGCGCTCCATCCAACGTGGGATGAATGCCGTCTCTCCTCATCAGATCAGGTTTTCCCCAGAAAGTCTTCCAGTTGTCTACGTAGCCCACATTATTCGCTGGGCACCACCTCATAACCTTTCATCGTAACCTTTCTGCAGACGTCGTAACCTTTCCTCATAACCTTTCTGCAGACGTCGTAACCTTTCCTCATAACCTTTCATCGTAACCTTTCTGCAGACGTCGTAACCTTTCCTCATAACCTTTCTGCAGACGTCGTAACCTTTCCTCATAACCTTTCATCGTAACCTTTCTGCAGACGGCGTAACCTTTCCTCATAACCTTTCTGCAGACGTCGTAACCTTTCTGCAGACGTCGTAACCTTTCCTCATAACCTTTCATCGTAACCTTTCTGCAGACGTAACCTTTCTGCAGACGTCGTAACCTTTCCTCATAACCCTTCTGCAGACGTCGTAACCTTTCCTCATAACCTTTCATCGTAACCTTTCTGCAGACGTCGTAACCTTTCCTCATAACCTTTCTGCAGACGTCGTAACCTTTCCTCATAACCTTTCATCGTAACCTTTCTGCAGACGTCGTAACCTTTCCTCATAACCCTTCTGCAGACGTCGTAACCTTTCCTCATAACCTTTCATCGTAACCTTTCTGCAGACGTCGTAACCTTTCCTCATAACCTTTCTGCAGACGTCGTAACCTTTCCTCATAACCTTTCATCGTAACCTTTCTGCAGACGTCGTAACCTTTCTGCAGACGTCGTAACCTTTCTGCCGACGTCGTAACCTTTCCTTATAACCTTTCATCGTAACTTATCTGCCGATGTTGTAACCTTTCCTTATAACCTTTCCTCATAACCTTTCTGCCGACGTCGTAGCCTTTCTGCTCCCTATAAAATAAGTACATTTCCTCCCCTGAATCAGACATTTTATTTACACGCTTTACTCAGAGCTCTGTGAGGTCTGAGGGGTTAAACGACCCCCCCCCCCCCCCTCGGCATTATGGGAAATTCTATAGCATATGTCTGGCCCTCAAACAGGAAACCACCAAGACCAACCACACAGACGAGACATGAAGAGAATCCAAATGACTGGCGGGGAGAGAGATAGAGAGATAGAGGGTGGGGGTAGAGAGGGAGAGAGAGGGGGAGGGGGAGGGAGAGAGGGAGAGAGAGTTAGGGAGCGAGGGAGAGAGAGAGGGAGAATAAGAGAGAGAGAGGGAGTGAGAAGGAGAGAGAGAGGGAAAGAAGGAGAGGGAGATAGAGGGAGAGAGAGAGTTAGGGAGAGAAAGAAAGAGAGAGATTGGTATATGCGCGTGTGAAAATATTTAATAATATTAATCCATTTATTTTCTAAAGCGCTTTTTAAGGTCCTCAAACACACTTTACATGTTCCATTACATTCATACAGCGTAGACACAGCTACAGGGTGAAGTGTCTTGCTCAAGGACACACGGACTAGGGCAGGGATTGAACCGCCAACCCCCTGATTGAAGGACCTGCTGACCTCTGACCTGCTGACCTCTGACCTCTCCTCATCGATAACTGTGTAATCATCACGTCTTTCTACGGATGTTTCTCGCGATCCTGTTTCCATCTCCTGAGACGGTTTCGTCGTGTCAGAGAACATCGGAAGTGAAGCCCAAAGCGTTTGTTCTGCTCTGGATGAAGCTCCTTGAACATGAAGCATCACAGCAGCGCTGGAGCTTTGAGGTTCTGGGGATTTGAACATTTGGGTTTGAGACGAAACATCAGATGAATGAGCGCGAGCGTCTGAATACGTCCAGAAGAGAAACTCACCTTCCCCATGCCGGCGTGAGCGTGCCCCATCTTGACCACCGCGGGGTAGGAGGAGGTGGAGACCTGCGGACAAGAACATCAGATTATCAGCCGCGGCGTGACCTTTTCAAAGATGGGGTCGGGTGGAGCACTTCGGAGAGCTCTCTTCTCCAACGGGCGACAAACAGATCGTAGGTCAGTTTTTGAATACACACACATGAAGTCCTCTTAAACACGGTTCAACTTTAACTGATACACTTGAGGGTCTTGGAGAGAAAGCTGTGAACACATTGCATTCATTTAGGCCTCCAGATAAGTTTAATACTTATTTTAGGGTCCGAGCGACTGACGAAGTCCGAGAGGACCCTATTGAAATTGCCCGGATTCTTTTTATTATTCCGCTTTTTATTTTTCCACTTTGACCGCATATTGGGGGTACACGTCATACCCCAAAACTCACCAGATTTGGCGAGCTTGAAGCGCAGCTTGGTGAAACTAGACGTAGGACCCCGACCGCACAATTCTGTTTTAAAAGCGTGCTCTCTAGCGCCCCCTCAAAGTTTGACTGGCGACGCCCCTGACCCAGAATGTCCGATTGACTTGAGATTCGTCACATATGTTCACTTGGACCTGCTCTACAAAATAGCCTCTCAGAGCCCTAAGCTCCGCCTACTTAGATTTTCAGCCATTTCGAATTTGGTCAAAAACACATAATTGGCGAGTTCTCCTCCACGCTGGGTCCGATTCATACCAAACCTTCTGGAGATCATGACTGAAGCTATATTTCTTCTTTCTTTTCTTCTGCATGAAGACCTGACAGAGAAATATGTCTCTTTATCTGATGGATTAATCTACCAAAAGGCAAACGTTTGGTAGCGGTTGGTGGTGGGCAGTTAGCCAATAGTTGAGAGCTGAAACATCAACGTTGAGGGCCAAAAAAAAACAAAAACCAATGAGCTGAAAGAGAAACGGCAGTCGGGTGATACACATCTGTGAGTTAGCAGGAATCAGACCTTTCACAGGACACATTCAGTACATTTGTAATATACAACGATTGATGTCAAAGCTTTAAATTCAAATTCAAATGTCAATGTGTTCAAAGAAGAATGAAAAACATGCTTTGACCTCAAGATTACAACCTGCCTTTTAAAGCCGGGAAGCGCGGGGATTGTTGGTATCAACTGTTTGGAAATGTCTGCCACGCTAAGTAGGAACATTGAGAACTCTTCTAAATATACAATGAGACATGCGTGTGGTAAACACCACACTGAGAGGCAACCCAACATTCCTTCGCAGCTGATTCGGATGTAAACATGGAAGTGTCCACAGACCGTGAGCTGGGGAAGGAACTCGGGCTCTCGTGCCACCTCGCTGAACTTATAGCCGCTCGGTGATGTGGAGTCAGAGGAATGTTGGTCTGTTACGCAATAAGGAGCGAGGTTCTGGGAAGCTGGGCGGAGGACCACAGCTCATTGGGATGGGTCTGGACCGACCCGGCAGGCCGCAACGTGCCATTTCTCATAGTGTGTAGCCTTAAAGTGGATGTAACATCAACAGATTACTTCAAACCTTCTCTGTGGTTTGAACGCCCTTTGATAGAGACGCTGATAGGACTGTAAGCGGGATGTGATGCAGGAGCAGCTTCAAAGGCCCGTTCCACTTTCTTGCTTTGCGATCGCAACGTCAGGTTATGTAAGGGTCACGTATGTAGGATGTATGACGAAGATCAAACGGAGCTTTTCTGACCATGCAATACATCATGGTTCATGCCCATGTTGACCAATGGATGTCCAGGACTTTTCCAGGACTTTAAACCAAATTTCCATGATCAAAAAGGTTGTGAAATCTCATAAACATGAAAAAGTGAAAACATTTCTTCCACAGCAAACCTTTCAAACCAGGGTTCTTTAAAGGAGTGTCGTTTTTTCTTCTTTTTTCTCTTCTATTTACCTTTGGTATATATTTACACACATATATATGTATATGTATATATATATACATATATATATATATATGAATATATCATTACAAATTTTCATTACTTTTCCAAAAACCTTTGGGATTTAATTTTGTTCATGATTTTTTCCAGGCCTAGAAATAACCATTTAGAAATTCCAGGACTTTTCCAGGTTTTCCATGACCGTAACTTTCCCTGTAGAAACACCGTGCAAACACGTCTCTACACAGCCGTCGAATAAGTGTGGCTTTCAGATACACCGTCCCAAAAAAAGCACAATTCAGACTGTCTCGTGCATTCGTCGATGTAAGAATCCCAAAGTTTACACAACGTCTCGAGTGGTAATCTCTGCAAGGCACCTCAAGGTGAAGCCCTCAGTAGAATAAACATAGCAGCAGATAAAGTTTACACATGGAGAGATATACCGCGAGCCCCGACCTGCGAGGCGAAGGGAAGGGCAGCGCCTGAGCAGCTGCTGTCGCCTCAGCCCAACGCTGCCTGACGGTTGACAGGACTGTACTTCCTAAAGTTGCCGTTAGCTTGTTTTACGCAGAGGGCTGAACAGGCGGCGCGCCGCTCGAGGGCGTGAGCGGCGATTCCGTTGACAGTTTATCCGACGGCGCGGGCCGGGCCGACACGCCGCCGAGATAAAGGGAGCTCTTAAACGTCCATTATCGCTTCCACGTGCCAGAAATGCAGAAAGGGAGGCGAGACCGTATCAAGGCGTCCACTTTGTAATCCACTTTGTAATGAGTGGTGCATGTCGGCGTCGGTTGGGCCCGCCACGTCATTCTATGTGGCTCGCGACAGCTTAAGAGGCATCAGATCGACTTCAAATGAAAGTTTATTCTGCTTTACAGTGAACACAGGGTTCATACACATGTTGAACATTGGGTTTCCATGACCTTTCCATGACCTTTCCATGACTTTAAACCAAACATTATGTTAAATCTTGGTGTTTACATGAGAATGTACCTTAAATGACACAAATGAATAAGAGACAATAGTTTAAAAGAGTACACATTTATATAAATGTGTATTCTTTTTATCAAACTGTGTAAATTAACACATGAATATAACACATTTCCATGACTTTTCCAAAACATACGGGATTATATTTTCCAGGCCTGGAAATAACTTTTTTATTTTTTTTATTCCATGACTTTTCCAGGTTTTCCATCTCCGTGTGAACCCTGTGTACAGTGACCAAAGACTACATCTCCCACAATGCATGTTGATTTTGTGACCCGTGAATGAACGGCCTCCTACCGCGAGAAACCAGTGGGTCCATATCGGTAAGTTATGAGGAATAGACCACATACAGGTGTGTGAGCAGGTGAGCCCCAGACCACATACAGGTGTGTTGTACCAGGTATGTTCTTCTAAAATGAAGTTTCAGTCGTTTGCAATCCACAATCTCACCACTAGATGTCGCCAGATCCGTCACACTGGACCTTTTAAAGATTACGACTTTAAATTACTGTCAGTTTTCAGGGATGTTTTGACACGACTGGACTAAGAAGCATGGAAAGTGGGAAACTGCCCCAGAACCCCAGATCTCCAAAGACCTTTATGAACTTTCACTTATATTTCCCGAAGCTTCATGGACTCATTTCTGTTTATTTAAATCACCACGAAGCCGATCCGTGGTCAGGTAGTATTACATAATAGGAAAGCCGTCTAGATGGCGGGTATCCGGGCCTATAGAGGGCTCTCCCGCCTCATTGGACCACGGTGTTGAAGAGGGTTTACAGCTATTTTGGCTCAACAGTGTAGAACTCATAGCACTTTTCATTTATATACAACCAGGACAAGACATTTTATACACCAGCACAATCTGGCTTCACTCAAAGTCGCCATGTTTTTCACTGACGAAGAACAGATTGTCGTCAAAGGGTCCCTGACACGAGCAAGAAGATCAGCAGCACTCGGGGTCGACTGTAAAAAGTCTGCCACTAACTATTAAAGCAAAACTGTAATAAGTTAGTTTACCACCTCCATAAAGATAGTGGACTCACAAGAGACAGATGTACAAATACATATTAAAAAAGAGACTTTAACACAACTTCTACGACTGTGAATGTGACACAAAAGTACCTGTATGAGTTCATCTGAAGGCTTATAATTAGTATTATAAATTGGTTTAATTGCTTAAAACAAAGCGAGATTACAATCTATTTTCTTTACGTGCTTCCAGTCAGAAGTTCAACACTTCAACCGCGGTCACGTAACGAACGAGAGGTCGCCCGAGTTTTTCGCGAGTATCTGAGAACATCGCAGCAGGAGCACAACGCCCGAGTGTTTTTTGGGTGGAGGTGGGCTGAGAGCCACCCACTCTGTCTGGACTCGCTGCTTCCAGCCATTCCCGTCGCCGTGGCGATGACGGCAGTCGGGGAGAGAGACGACCGCATCCTCAGTTGTTCTCTGACGGACTCGAGGAACATAAACACGAGATCGCCTCGGTCCGAGAACATTTATGTGGGTGAGATCACATGGAAGCCGTAAACTTTAAGTAATGCCTGACATGTTGACACCGTATGAGTCATTCAGGCTGCTCCCCGCTCTGCTATAGGGCGGTTTTATAAGCCTTTAAGTGGCTAAATTCATTATTCAGAAACATGTGGTTCTAGTATTTTGGTGACAATGAGGCTACTTGGAGGTAGTTGGTAAACTACTGTATGAAGTTATGTGATTAATTCAGTCATTTTCTTGTGTTTAGGGCATTATTTCTGTTGGAGATTCTAGCTAGAGATAGAAGACATCCCGTGTCACTGCTGGAGCTTTTCCTTAAAACACGAGGGAGGCGACTTTATGGGAATAGTCCTCCTTGCCATGGAAGTTCTTCATCAGATTGTTCAACATAACAAGTTTCCATCTTTAAAAAAAAGTTATTGTGGAACATTTTGGTTTAGAAACCACCATCTGACTGGTCAACTCTTTTGTTCCCGGCAGAAATCTGTAAAAGGCATCGAGTGCGGTGAAGACGTTACCAAGTCACGAGCTAATTGTGTGGTGGGTGGGTGATCTCACCGGTCGGGGGTTTTCATTCCGTAACACGAGGGTTTCCCTCATTTACAGTAAATGTGGCGGCAACAAGGCACGGGGTGGAAATACTTCAGGGAAGCCCGTCCGCCCCGCACGCTTCCCCCTCCTTCTGTACTCGAGACGCAAACGCCAGCTTTAGGTTCGGGGTCGTGGCTCAGCTCGGCGTCTGAGGGAAGTCGTGCTTCCATAACTGCCAAAAACATCTCGATGTGACATTCCAATCCCGAACACGATGACGCACGGCAGACGGGAAGTCTGCAGGGATCACATGTTGAACCTGAGGGACCGCGCTCTGGTTCCAGGTTGTTCGTAAATCCAAACTGTCACATCGGTCGTAGCCAGAGAGAGAGAGAGACCCTCTATCTTACGATCATACGATATGTTATGTTTGCGTTATGCTAAGATATGTTACGATATGTTACGTTATGTGAAGAAATGTTACCATTTGTTATAATATTTTAAGATATGTTCCGATATGTTCCAATATGATACGATACGTTACGATATGATACGATATGATACGATACGTTACGCTGTTTAGATTTTTTAGGATACGTTACACTATGTTATGATATGATACGATTTGTTATGGTACATTACGATATTATACGATATGTTACGATACGTTACGCTATGTTATGCTATGATACGATATGTTATGCTATGTTATGATATGTTACAATATTTTACGGTATGTTATGCTATGATACGATATGTTACAATGTTATGCTATGATACGCTATGTTACGATATGTTATGGTATGTTACGCTATGTTACGATATGATACGATATCTTACAATATGTTATGCTATGATACGCTATGTTATGCTATGTTAACATAGCATTGTGTGTTGCTGCTACTGACTCGACAAATTTCCCCTTGGGGATTAATAAAGTATATATCTATCTATCTTATGGTATGTTACGCTATGTTACGATATGATACGGTATGTTACGATTCAATACGATATGTTACAGTATGTTATGGTATGTTACGCTATGTTACGATATGATACGATATCTTACAATATGTTATGCTATGATACGCTATGTTATGCTATGTTATGGTATGTTACGCTATGTTACGATATGATACGGTATGTTACGATTCAATACGATATGTTACAGTATGTTATGGTATTTTACGCTATGTTACGATATGATACAATATATTACAATATCTTATGGTATGTTACGATATGTTATGCTATGATACGTTATGTTATGATATTATACGATATGTTAGCCAATCACAGGGGCAGGAAGTGCAGGGAAACAGAGGACATGAGAGACAGGGACTTCAAAATAAAACAGGAAGCAAGAGAAAAAAACTCCTGACACAAACAAGCTGAAACACATATTAGAACCACTTTAAACAATTAACACAAGTTCATTTTGATAGCTGCTCTGGAGCTTTTGCTCATATGAATCCTGAGAGTTCTATATCTTTATTATTCCATGACAATTGGACAAAGTCTAAGGAAACTAAACAGACCTCGTGTGGACTAATCTGTCGCCGAGCTCCATCTCCAGATCAACTCTCTGCTGCTATGAATTGAAAAGTGAAAACATCTTGATTGAATAACGGTTCATAGATTGAGCAAAAAATACAAGATATTGAGCTGCATGAACAAAGCATTGTGGGAACGTGCAGCACGAGGCTTTCCGTGCTCCATGAGCCTGATCCCAGCTGCATGAGGCTCTCACATAATGATACCACATCCCACACGGCTTTAGGTGCTCGTAGTTCCACAACCACGGCTTGAAAAGCAGAACTAATTGATATCTCTGGCCACTTGGAGAAAGCAGAACAACCTATGACAACGTTTAATAATAATAATGTTATACATACAGGCCGAACTGACATGAGGTCAGCAGCGTATCGGTGGCTTCACATCCGATTTAATTCATAGAGTAAAAATACAGAAGTATTGAACACAACGCCGAGATATAATGGGTCACACACACACAGAGTTACACGCACACATGCACACACACACACACACAGAGAGACACAGACAGACACACACAAAGACACACACACAGACACACACACACACAAGCAGAGACACACTCTCACACATGCACACACACACACACAGAGAGACACAGACAGACACACACAAAGACACACACACAGACACACACACACACAAACAGAGACACACTCTCACACAAGCACACACACACAGAGACACACATACAAATGCACAGACACACACGCACTCTCGCACATGAGCACACAGACACACAGAGACACAAACACACACAAACAGAGACACACAAGCACACAAAGAGACACACACACATATACGCATATACACACAGACCCACACACACACACACAGAGACACACACACATATACGCATATACACACAGACCCACACACACACACACAGAGACACACACACATATACGCATATACACACAGACCCACACACACACACAGAGACACACACACATATACGCATATACACAGACCCACACACACACACACAGAGACACACACACATATACGCATATACACAGACCCACACACACACAGAGACACACACACATATACGCATATACACACAGACCCACACACACACACACAGAGACACACACACATATACGCATATACACACAGACCCACACACACACACACAGACCCACACACGAGAGCGTGGCCAGAGCAGGAGGAGTCCTCTGTGATTCCCAACAGACACATGGTGCATCCATCCTGCCTTTATGATCTCTTCGTGTTTCATGTGGCGTCTCAAACCACATCAAGCAGACGACATGAGGCCCGACGGGCCGGGCAGACGACGGGAGCCGGGTCCCCCGACCCACAAGGGCGACCGCAGCGGGACCAAAGGATCCGCCCACATCAAACCCTGCAGGCGGATCACGTGACCTCAAGACACCCGCCGTGTTCACCGTGAGAGGCTAACGTAGCGACTGAGCTAACACCTGACCGGAGGAGTCGGCTCTCTTTGAAACGGTCGGACGTAAAACGTTTGAGTCGCGTCAAACGGCGGCCGACACATTTCACTTTGAACCGCGACAGATTGGAAAGTTACGTTTGAATTTATACGGATCAGTACAACTCAGGCGGGCGTATCCCAATAACCACTCCAGGCATCAGTCACGGTCATCGCTAGGTTGTGATTGGAGGAACAAACTTTTATCAAGTGTATTTAATTACGTCGGACGTACATGACTCAGCAATAGCTACTTGAATTCTAATGTCTGTACGTTAAAGTTCAGGGCTACAGCCAGAAGCCTATTAGCTTAGCTTAGCATAAAGACGAGAAGCGTGAAAGGTAAAACTAAATATTCATACCAGTGCCTTCAAATCTCACTCATTAACATGGTTCATACATTGTGTTTCAACCAAGACACAAAACCAACGTATGGTTTCCAAGGGGAGCGTCTCTTGGCTTCTCGTACGAACGAGATATCTCCGTGATCTTAACCCTTGTGTTGCCTTCGGGTCAATTTGACCCGATTCAATGTTTAACCCTCCTGTTACCTTTATATTTACTAACATATTTCACCCTTGAGGTCAATATGACCCCAGCTATTAAAATCTCCAGGAAATTATTAGAATTAATATTGTTTTCCAAGTTTAAGTGTGAGGTACTTTATGTTTGTTTGTTGACTCCCGAAAGAACACCGACATTAAACATTGATTCGGGTCAATATGACCCGATTCAATGTTTAACCCTCCTGTTACCTTTATATTTACTAACATATTTTACCCTTGAGGTCAATATGACCCCAGCTATTAAAATCTCCAGAAAATTATTAGAATTAATATTGTTTTCCAAGTTTAAGTGTGAGGTACTTTATGTTTGTTTGTTGACTCGAACACCGACATTAAACATTGAATCGGGTCAAATTGACCCGAAGGCGACAGGAGGGTTAAATATTGAATCGGGTCAAAATGACCCGAAGGCAACACAAGGGTTAAGAGGTGCTGTTTTGACTTCCCGTTGGACCAATCCAGGACAGCTGTTTTCGTCTTTTAACTCTGAGAAAGAAAGTGCATTCCTTAAAATATCAAACTATTCCTTTGAGTTGACTCTCTTCTATGAACTTTCTAATTAATGCTCAAAGTTCCCGTTTCACTTTTCACAAATCTCCCACATTCCTCACGCCGTTGAACTCAACTCGACGGTAGCGATTACGATGGATGTTTGTCCCGTTCGTGGTGTTTCTGTTTCGTTTCATATGAAACAAGCACAGATGCAGAGGTGTTGATCCTAATCTGTATTTAAGATGATCTGAAATGACTCAAGAGAACAAATCACGTGCAGGCTAAACTCCTTGGGCTGTAAACCTTTAGAACAAAATTCCGTGTTTTCCCAAAATAAAAAGTGACACAAGCATGACAGACAGTAGTTCCTGGATACGCATAACCCATAACAGACTTGTTACACGTTGTCGTAGTAACCCCCCCCCTCCCCCTTCGGGTTAACATCCGCCATAAGCGCCAACAGACAGAAGATGCCCGTTGTGTTGGTGTGTTTAGAGTAAAGGCCTTTTAATGGGGCACGGTAATTATTGTTGTGGAATTCAAGCCCATCTGGCTTCCATCAGGGTCCGTCTGTCCTGGAGCCGTTCCATGAGGAAGACAGCTGTCTGGGATGGAGGTTTCCAGGGCGGATGCTTCCTGACAACCCTGAGGTGTCGATGGAGAAGTGACGGCGATGCGATGGTGGATGTGGCTGGTGGTGGAGCCACCTGCTCCGTCATCGCAACTCGTTGAGTGAAGAAATGTACCGTACAGTACGGCGTTAGCTAAAGCAGTCACGACTGTACAATAAGAGCCGTACAGTATTGACTCAGTCTCTAGAGTCAACGAAGACGTCATGACTCTCGTGCTTCTGACAGGATCTTTTTCTTTCTGGGAAAATAAAACGGCAGCAATTCCTTTGTTTGGAATTCATTCAGATTTAGATGCAATAAACAACCATCTGCACAGTGTATGTTATGAATTACCATCTTATATATATATTATCATCAAACCAACTTCTGCATGTATGGGTGCAACGCCACGGTCCACTACACCACGAGCTGCAGATCACAAGCAATGTCCCCAGCATCCACAACGAGAGTCTCGTTGGTCTCTGGGTGGAAGTCTCTTTACCGGCGGTGTCTTTGCTGGGGTTCCAACCCCTCGAGCCCACAGCCACCCCGTCATTGTGTTCCCATCAACAGGAACTGGATTAACTTTCATTTACTTTGGGATCCAGAGTGATGGCGGCCTGTTTATGATGCACATACAGTATAGGACCTGTTACATCCAGGTCCCCATTGGCTGTTTCAGAATCTCTCTACAACTTTACTTCACTTTCAACAACCTCCACCTGTGGGAGGAAGCGCAAGCTGTAATGGTTACACAGGTACTGGAACCCAAAAGCACGACTCATAAACAGGACTGCAGGAGGAGGATCTTTACTTAGTGGTTCAGGCGGGGTCAACACCGGGGGGTCCGTCAAACAAGGCAACAAACAAAAAAGGGGCGGGCAAAACTCTTAAGTCGGGTCAACATGCAAACAGGGTCGTAACGGGCAGATCAGAATTAGTATTTTGAATATACTGAAGAATTTGGCAACGACACACAAGACAATCTGGCAGAGGACAAGTGGAAGTGAGGGAGCTGAAGAGTGAGGGACTAACGAGGGGAGGGGCTGCAGGTGAGAGGGCGTGAGGACCAGGTGAAGGGAATGAGGGACTAATGAGGGGAGGGGCTGCAGGTGAGAGGGCGTGAGGACCAGGTGAAGGGAATGAGGGACTAATGAGGGGAGGGGCTGCAGGTGAGAGGGCGTGAGGACCAGGTGAAGGGAATGAGGGACTAACGAGGGGAGGGGCTGCAGGTGAGAAGGGCGTGAGGACCAGGTGAAGGGAATGAGGGACTAATGAGGGGAGGGGCTGCAGGTGAGAGGGCGTGAGGACCAGGTGAATGGAACGAGGGACTAATGAGGGGAGGGGCTGCAGGTGAGAGGGCGTGAGGACCAGGTGAAGGGAATGAGGGACTAACGAGGGGAGGGGCTGCAGGTGAGAGGCGTGAGGACCAGGTGAAGGGAATGAGGGACTAACGAGGGAGGGGCTGCAGGTGAGAGGGCGTGAGGACCAGGTGAAGGGAATGAGGGACTAACGAGGGGAGGGGCTGCAGGTGAGAGGGCATGAGGACCAGGTGAAGGGAATGAGGGACTAATGAGGGGAGGGGCTGCAGGTGAGAGGGCGTGAGGACCAGGTGAAGGGAATGAGGGACTAACGAGGGGAGGGGCTGCAGGTGAGAGGGCGTGAGGACCAGGTGAAGGAAACGAGGGACTAACGAGGGGAGGGGCTGCAGGTGAGAGGGCATGAGGACCAGGTGAAGGGAATGAGGGACTAATGAGGGGAGGGGCTGCAGGTGAGAGGGCATGAGGACCAGGTGAAGGGAACGAGGGACTAACGAGGGGAGGGGCTGCAGGTGAGAGGGCGTGAGGTCCAGGTGAAGGGAATGAGGGACTAACGAGGGGAGGGGCTGCAGGTGAGAGGGCGTGAGGACCAGGTGAAGGGAATGAGGGACTAACGAGGGGAGGGGCTGCAGGTGAGAGGGCGTGAGGACCAGGTGAAGGTAATGAGGGACTAACGAGGGGAGGGGCTGCAGGTGAGAGGGAGTGAGGACCAGGTGAAGGGAACGAGGGACTAATGAGGTGAGGACCAGGTGAAGGGAACGAGACAACCAGGTGAGGAGGACAGGATCTGGAATGACAGGAGCTTTCATGAAGCCGGCAGGATGAATAGAACCACGAAGGTGAGGAAGTCGTGACACCAGCAGCCCATAATGACCTCCGATATCTATATCTCTGGGGTTCCAGTGCAGCCAGGACTTCATTTTGTGCGACCACATTGTTCCGGTACAGACCTTCAAGACTTTCGGCCGACTGCATTCAACCAAAGTGTCTGGCTCAAGAACATAGCAACTAGGGCGGGGATTGAACCACCAACCTCCTGATTGAAAGATGGACCTGCTCACCACTGACCCACAGTCACAAAACGATATATCCACTTGTATGCTGTTTTATTCTGACAAGAAATACATTACTTTACATTAAGCTGACACTTTTATCCAAAGCGACTTACGATTATGTTACATTCTACTGGGGAGCAGCTCAGGGTTAAGTGTCTTGCTCAAGGACACAGCGACTCTGCCGTGGGATTGAACCCCCAGCCCCCTGATTGGAAGACGGACCTGCTCACCACTACAGTCACCCGACATACACACAACGATATATCCGCCTGTATGCTGTTTTATTACAAGAATTACATTACTTTACATTAAGCTGACACTTTTATCCAAAGTGACTAATATGTTCCATTCTACTGGGGAGCAGCTCAGGGTTAAGTGTCTTGTTCGAGGACACATCGACAAGGGCATGGGGTTGAACCCCCAACCCCCTGATTGAAAGACGGACCTGCTCATCACTGACCCACACTCACAAATTGCTCTCCCAAAGAGAGAAGCTTGTAATATCTCAGTGATATCACAAGTGGTTAATATTACAGATGGTTAACCAATACGGTTTAATAACAGAACGCAGACACAACTCCAGTCCGTCCACTTTTAAATAAACACAGATTTGTTTGAAAGTCGGGGTTAAGTACAAGTCCAGACTGAAGCCGTCTGGCTCCTCTGCGGTGGTGCTGCTGTAACAGGGAACTGGACGAGCCTTATTAGCACTAATCAATTCACTAACCTACATTCCTGCTTCAGAAGAAAAACCCGACAGACGGGCCTCTGGCGGGCCGATCCTGCAAAACCCATCAACGCTGTGCCACATTCCTCAGTCGAAAAGGGGAGAGTGATGTTTCTATCCCATTTTCCAGGGGCTCCTGCCGTATTAGGTCTCGGAAAAAACGGCTGAGCAGGAATGAGGTGACAGTGTGCCATTTTGGATTTCCCTGTGCCATGAACCAAAAAGGCCTGAATGGAATCATTCACTCAGTCCAAACCCACAACGAGACCGACATAAGTGGACCTCGAACTGTGTGCTTCTCATGCCGCTTCTTTTCTCCGGCCACATAGTCACACGCGGCGAGGTCAGAGGTCAGGGTCTCACATTTCTCGCCACGCGTGGAAGTCGCCTTTCTGTCACGCCGTTGTTTCCGAGAAAAACATGCGACGCAGTTTTTCCTCGAAAATTTCCGTGTCTGTCTCCGCAGAAAACCCGTGACACGAAGGAAGCCGGGCGCTCTGAGCCTGAAGCCTCACTGCAACAGATGTCGGGATTTGAAGAAGACGCCGAGCGAAACTTTTTTCCAACATTGTCGAGATTAATACATATCGCCAAAATCAAACACGCTTGATTTAAGTTATTTTCAAAAGCATGGTGGGAAAATAAAACCGTTGGAATGGTCCATAAGTTAACTCATGCTGTTTACTTCACCTGTAAACTATGGTATATAGACCCGGGGGTTAAAAGAGTTATGCTCAAACCATAACTGTACTGGAGGTTTCTTCTGGGGGGCCGTGTGAAGGGAGAGAAACCACGTTAGCTGAAAACATTGGGTGTGTTTGAGGCGCTCCGAGACCCCTTCATGGCCCAGACCCCTTCATGGCCCATTGGAACTCCTTCTCGGACTCATAACTCATCATCATTATCTCTGATGTCCATCTCCAATAAACGCCCATAAATCCTCCATCCATAAATAAAAACACACTCTTTTCCCCTTCAGAACTTAAGAACCGGAGCTTAGTATCAAACTAAATCACCGATGGTTGCGTGACCCATCCACGTGAACACTGCCAACAGGGATTGCTAATAAAGCTCATTCTGCTAACTTTAATCGCGCCAATTTTCCGAATTGTAAACACACATTCTTTTTAGATGTGTTTTTTACTTAATTCAAAATGGCGGAAAATATAAGAAGGCGGAGCTTAGAGGTGATATTGGCAATGTTGTAGAGCAGGTCCAAGCGGACATGTATGCCCAATTTCAAGTCAATCGTTCATTGGGGGGGAAAACGTGGGTAGGAAACACTCTAGGGGCGCTAGAGAGACATTTCTTTATAAACAAATAGGAAAACTCCTGATGAGTCGTGATATGCGTGTGACATTTCCTTTGGCCAGTCGACGTTTGTTTGGAGAGAATAAGAACGAGAATAATAATAATTCCTTGAAAAACTAAATGAAGTCGTCACGAGGACCCCAACGAGGCTCAAGCTGTCGCTGAAGCATTCTGGGTATCGTAGTACACGATAACGCGTGATCATAAAGCTCCGTAGAAGTGCAGCAGGTGGAAACACTCAAGCTGCGTTCTGGATTTATTACGGACACTCGTTCAAAAGTCACACAGCGTGACGAAAAAAATCATCACCTGTTGCTGACGAGGCGCAGCGAGTCGGACAAGGAGTTGGACAAAATGCAGAGAATACATTTTGTTGCCTGTGTACCTGTCCTCTGTGTACCTGTCCTCTGAGTACCTGTCCTCTGTGTACCTGTCCTCTGTGTACCTGTCCTCTGTGTACCTGTCCTCTGTGTACCTGTCCTCTGTGTACCTGTCCTCTGTGTACCTGTCCTCTGTGTACCTGTCCTCTGTGTACCTGTCCTCTGTGTACCTGTCCTCTGTGTACCTGTCCTCTGTGTACCTGTCCTCTGTGTACCTGTCCTCTGTGTACCTGTCCTCTGTGTACCTGTACTCTGTGTACCTGTACTCTGTGTACCTGTCCTCTGTGTACCTGTCCTCTGTGTACCTGTACTCTGTGTACCTGTACTCTGTGTACCTGTCCTCTGTGTACCTGTCCCCTGTGTACCTGTACTCTGTGTACCTGTCCTCTGTGTATCTGTCCTCTGTGTACCTGTACTCTGTGTACCTGTCCTCTGTGTACCTGTACTCTGTGTACCTGTACTCTGTGTACCTGTCCTCTGTGTACCTGTCCCCTGTGTACCTGTACTCTGTGTACCTGTACTCTGTGTAACTGTCCTCTGTGTACCTGTACTCTGTGTACCTGTTCTCTGTGTACCTGTACTCTGTGTACCTGTCCTCTGTGTACCTGTCCTCTGTGTACCTGTACTCTGTGTACCTGTCCTCTGTGTACCTGTACTCTATGTACCTGGACTCTGTGTACCTGTACTCTGTGTACCTGTCCTCTGTGTACCTGTACTCTGTGTACCTGTACTCTGTGTACCTGTCCTCTGTGTACCTGTACTCTGTGTACCTGTCCTCTGTGTACCTGTCCTCTGTGTACCTATCCTCTGTGTACCTGTACTCTGTGTACCTGTCCTCTGTGTACCTGTCCCCTGTGTACCTGTCCTCTGTGTACCTGTACTCTGTGTACCTGTCCTCTGTGTACCTGTCCTCTGTGTACCTGTACTCTGTGTACCTGTACTCTGTGTACCTGTCCTCTGTGTACCTGTCCTCTGTGTACCTGTACTCTGTGTACCTGTCCTCTGTGTACCTGTACTCTGTGTACCTGTCCTCTGTGTACCTGTACTCTGTGTACCTGTCCTCTGTGTACCTGTCCTCTGTGTACCTGTCCTCTGTGTACCTGTCCTCTGTGTACCTGTACTCTGTGTACCTGTCCCCTGTGTACCTGTACTCTGTGTACCTGTCCTCTGTGTACCTGTCCTCTGTGTACCTGTCCTCTATGTACCTGTCCTCTATGTACCTGTACTCTGTGTACCTGTCCTCTGTGTACCTGTCCTCTGTGTACCTGTCCTCTGTGTACCTGTCCTCTGTGTAATGAGAACAGATTGAATCCAATCCAATGGCGGATTAGCTCAACGCTGATTGGCTCTCCCAATTCATCGTCGCTCAATTCGCCGCCCGTCGAAAAATGTGCGTCAATCGCGTCCGTGCATCGCCTTCGCTTCAGGGATCGACCCTCGTGGAAAATGTGCAACTAGTATGATGTGAACGCAGCTTCAGACTCCCCCATGCTGGAGGTCTGGAACCTCACATTGGGAACGTCTCAACGCTCCAGAGATCCTGACGGGATGCATCCGCTTCATGACATCAACATTGACACAGACGGGACGGAGTTGGTGATCAAACTGGTTTTTCGCGGTCAGTTCAACAGAGGTCTCCATTTCTAAAAGAAACGAGCAACGTCGGCACGAACAACGGGGTCGAGTGTTTGGGATGTGACTCGAGATAACGGGGAAGAGATCCCCTTCTGAAGGCCGAAGTCAGACGCTGTTTTGGTAAGCTCTCTAAGCAGCATTATGCATTTCTTAAATGGCTAAAAAAACAACTGCTTCACGCGGCTGTGTTTCCACGCTGCGCGGAACTGTTTGTGTAGAGTCCCCCGGCCGGTCGAGGGGGATTCCAGTCGTAAAAGAACACAACACGTGGGATGACTGGCCTCCCGTTGTGTTTTGTCTGTGGTCAGCTCCGCCCACGCCCTCTGGTCTCGGCCAGGCGAAGGTTCATCGGCGCCCACAGGACCACTGAGAACCGCTTTCACAGGGAAGACTCCCAACAACAGCAAACAGCCAGCGGCGAGGCCTGAGGGACTCCCTGAAGTGAGGTCAGGGTGCTGCATGTTCTTGCAACATTGCAAAGGCACACACGTGATGCAATGTCCAGATATGTATTTAGCACCCAAAAAGTTAAGAAAACGCATTTTGTTTATCAAAAAAAAAGAGAAGTGGTCCCCAACCTGAGGGTGGCGACCCCTCCAAGGGCCCCGCGATACACCTACGGGGGGCACGAGATAATTAAACGGATAAGAAATAAAAACACACGGTTTCTTCGTGTTACACAACGTACTGTTCCTCCTCGTTGTTGTTTGTTTTCCCTGGCGAGAGGAAAAGGAACTTCAACCCTCACAAGACCGTTAAAATAATAGTGACTGTATCCCCCCCACACACACACACTCACACACTCACTCACACGCTCAGATCCGATGATGGATCCCAAGCGGACATTGCTTCATTTAATTTTAAAAAAGGTTCACAAGTCGGTTTCCAAATCTTCAAACTGCATTAATTCTTCATTACTTGCCTGAACACATTGTCAGTGTTTAATGTTGCTCTCGCTTCTCTGTTGTTTATACATCCAGCAACGTGAACTTCTTTTAGAGTTGTGTCTCTGGCCACTTGATGAGGCCAGTCCTCGCTCCCTCTACCCACCGACCACCTCTCGGTCTCTTTAGCTGCTCAACGCTCCACCGTGTTCACCAGCTAGTCACCGGCTTTGTTTACCTGCGTTTTGGTGAAGGACGCTAGCAGCTGAGACAGAACCGGAGCGTCCACACGGCGCTCTCTGAAACCCAAACGACACACTGACAGACACTAAAGCTGCGTTCGCACCAAAAGAAGATTTTTAGTTTACTCGCTTGACTATTTGTGGCTTTTCGCATAACTCGCATCGTTCCTGCCTTAGAGGGGGCGGGGCTTATCTCTGTGGCTCCGTGGAAACCGTTTTCATCTCCTTCATCCGCCATGAAGAACTCACCACTAGTTCTGCTTCATATTTGTTGAGGACGTCACACTGGAACACCCTGTTAATGTTGTGTCTGTCTCCCCAGGAATTGGTCATTCCCGTCACCTGCCCCAGTCACTCCCGTCTCGCTGATCCCTGATGCCCCACACCTGTGTTTCCCCACCTTATATATTCTCCCAGTCTTTGCTTTGTTCCTTGCCAGATTGTTGTGTGTTTTGCCCCTCGTGTGTGTATATATATATATATACAGGACTGTCTCAGAAAATTAGAATATTGTGATAAAGTTCTTTATTTTCTGTAATGCAATTAAAAAAACAAAAATGTCATGCATTCTGGATTCATTACAAATCAACTGAAATATTGCAAGCCTTTTATTCTTTTAATATTGCTGATTATGGCTTACAGCTTAAGAAAACTCTAAAATCCTATCTCATAAAATTTGAATATTTCCTCAGACCAAGTAAAAAAAAAGATTTATAACAGCAAAACAAAATCAAACATTTGAAAATGTGTTTCCAGGTGTTTCGAGTTAATTAGACGATTCAAGTGATTTGTTTAATACCCTACTAGTATACTTTTTCATGATATTCTAATATTTAGAGATAGGATATTTGAGTTTTCTTAAGCTGTAAGCCATAATCAGCAATATTAAAAGAATAAAAGGCTTGCAATATTTCAGTTGATTTGTAATGAATCCAGAATGCATGACATTTTTTTTTTTTTAATTGCATTACAGAAAATAAAGAACTTTATCACAATATTCTAATTTTCTGAGACAGTCCTGTATATATGGATAGATATATATTTAATAAATATATATCTATGTATATATCTATATATATATATGCATATTTATATATCTAGATATATATATTTGCATATTTATATATATATATGCATATTATTTATATATATATATATATGCATAGATATATATATCTATATATATATGCATATTTATATATATATGCATATATTTATATCTAGATATATATATGCATATTATTTATATATATATATGCATAGATATATATATCTATATATATATGCATATTTATATATATATGCATATATTTATATCTAGATATATATATGCATATTTATATATATATATATGCATATTATTTATATATATATATATATATATATATGCATATATATACAGTATATATATGCATATATATATGCATATTTATATATATATATGCATATCTATATATATATATATATATATGCATATATATACAGTATATATATATATGCATATATATATATTTTTTCTCTTTGGATCCATTCTTGATATAAAAGTGTTAATAGCGGCTTTAATATATCAAACGTCCACTGGCGAAGAGGAATCTCTTTATTGTCCACGCTACGCCCCAAAGTGGGTAGGAATAGACCACAATGCAGTGCAACGAGTCTGATTGAGCCGTCACAATAAACTGCTGATGTATTCTGAAGCTCTTGAATGCACCATGACTGAATCCACAGCTCTCCCGGGACCCTGTTGGTGTTTCTTTAAATACAAAGTCATGAACAGTCATTTCTGTGGCATTTTCCACTTTCCACAGACACACGACGCTCTTAAAATAATCGCTCTTCTTCGAGCAAAGGCCAGATGACTCATTAAATGCCTCCTTCCTGTCAGATAACACAACCCTCCGATGGTTTGGCCACGCTGCACATGCTGAGACCAGAGGAACAACGGACAGGGATCTCCCGACACCGTGATGTCATTTTCTAAAATTACCCGTCTGCCCGAATCCCTCCACCCTCCCACTGGGAGACGTCAGCACCCCGTGGGCCTCCTTGACACCCTTGACCTCTGACCTGCCGGTGATTCACTGGTTCTGCCTTGAAACCAGCTTCCCTAAATTAACTTTCTCTGTCAACCTCCCACACACACACACACACACACACACACACACACACACACACACACTCTCTCTCTCTCTCTCTCTCTCTGGCTTTTTGCAGGATCCTGAGCAGAAGAAACACACTGGCAGGATTTACTGTGTCTTCCAAATGAACTCCAGGCCGCTTTATAGAGGAGCGATAAACACGCAACATGCTCCTCGCTCGGTCCTCTGAAGTCTGAGGAACACGTTTGGCTTTCCGTCTTAATTATTTCCAAGAGCCGATCAGCGGCTTCCACTGCATCCCCGGTGATTCCCCCGCCAATCAAACATCGTCCAATCATAACCGCTGGTGTTTCTGCCAATGAATTGTCCAAAACCAGGAGGAATAGCTTTCCAATGACAGTCACCGGGCCGGTTTCTTGTCCTATCTGGAGGGGCGTGGCAACCCAATATTCATGTTAAGAGTTCATTTTCATGTTTTCTGGACGGCACTGAGACACGTGGGAGAGCGACCGTCCGTGTTTCTACTCGCTCGACACGCCTCGCTCCACCGCTCCCCAGCCTCTCAACTCCAGCCAACTCTGAAAGGATTTACGTGGGTCCAGCTGATAAACACTGACCCGCCCACTCAGATACGAGGTGCGCTGACAGCTTCTCTCACTTTAAACAGATTGCCTGTCTCTGGTGATAAGTCACATGGTTTGTGTGAATCAGAGAGGATGTGAACATGCAGGTGGTGGCGTTCTACGGGTTTGTGACCGTGGACCCGATGTGAACGTCGACGCGTTCCATCGGTTCCTTTACGACACATTCTGGCTCTCAATGAACTCATCACGATCGCGACATCTCGCGACGAACGGTTCGAACATCGCAAAGTTTTCATTCTTTAACACATGTGACCACCACGTTCAATACATGAGCGTCAAGAGGAGTTGAGAGTGTTTGTATGTTTACTGGACAAAAAGCTAAAAAGAAAGATGTTTTTCTATTGTAGGAGTCCAATTATGGAACATTAAAATAAAAATGTATGAAAGAATGGTCACTCAGTTTTTTTTAAAGGATTATTTATAAAACAGTTTTTGAGGGTTAGAAGTGTGATTGAAACGTTTGTATATGGAATATAAAAGAATATGTGTATATATATATATATATACATATTCTTTTTTATTCGTTTTCATGATTTCATATTATTTATAAAACCGTTTGTGAGGGTTCTAAGTGTGATTGAAACGTTTGTATGTGGAAGATGGACTCCGGTCCGATACACGAGTGTTTCTACGTTGACTGGACAACAAGCGAAACAAAAGGGTTAGAAGATGTTTTTCTATTGTCGTCCAATTATGGAACATCAGAATTAAAATGCAGATATTATTTCAGTCTTGAAATATTATGCAACTTTTAGGCATTTATATCATAAAACAGGCAGAACAAGAGAGATATTTAACTGCTCAAAAAAAGTTTCGATGGTGCCGCCATCTGTTTCTTCTTCTTCTGTTTCTTCTTCTTCTTCTGTTTCTTCTTCTTCTGTTTCTTCATCATCATCATCTTCTTCTGTTTCTTCTTCTTCTTCTGTTTCTTCTTTTTTCTTCTTCTGTTTCTTCATCATCATCATCATCATCTTCTTCTTCTTCTGTTTCTTCTTCTTCTTCTTTTTCTTCTGTTTCTTCATCATCATCATCATCTTCTTCTTCTGTTTCTTCTTCTTCTTCTGTTTCTTCATCATCATCTTCTTCTTCTGTTTCTTCTTCTTCATCTTCTTCTTCTTTTTTCTTCTTCTTCCTCTCGCAGCGGTCGTCCTCCGTCTCTCCTCAGTGGAATGTCATGTGGCCGTGCAGCCGGGCGGTGAGTCGGACGCTCGTCCCTCGAGGACCCCGCTCAGGGGGGGGGGGGTATCCGTTTCAAGTGTTCCTCCTCTTCCTGTGTGTCTTCCCCAGTAGGAATGAGAGGTATTTCCTCTCCATCTGACGACCCGTGACGCGCTCAGGCCTCTCCGGCTCTATGCAGGCTGTGATTGGACCTGCCGGTGGTGTCGATGCAGGAACACACTGTTGCTCCTGCACGTTTTACGTTTGGATGATGATAATAATTCTTTCCCAAAGGACTTGAGACCCTCCACACGTCTCTCTGCCTCACACAGTTCACATCGGGATGTTTCGGGTCCGGCCGGTTCGGTCCATCCAAAGTGACGTAACACACTGACCGTGTTCATGCTCTCCTGGTCCGATGTGAGAGGTCAAAGGTCAGGGATGTCTATGTGTACAGATTGTAAAGCCCTCTGAGGGGAATACATCATTTGTGATATTGTGCTATAGAAAATGAACTGAATTGAAATTGCAGACAATGACTGAGCCTCACGCGGCCTCCAACTACACAAGTGTAAGAGAGCGTTGTGCCCAGGGGTCTCAGGCTGACCTCTGACCCCATCACCTCCAGCCTCGGGTAACACGCAGCTGGACCTGTCTATCACCTGAACACACAGGGAACCAACCTGATAACCCCACCCCCCCCCCACTAGGCTCAGTGACTGTGTTACGAGTGTTATGTAATCCCATATAAGGTCTCTTTCCTTCTCTTGGCTGGTTACATTTGTAATCTTTGGGATATATATATATATGTGTGAGGAATGCAGGGCTGTTTTACCTCTCTATGGTATGAGTGAAGTTCAATGGAACAAAGCCCAAGAGAATCCCCCCCCCCCCCCCCCTTCGGGCTTCCCCGGACTTCCTGAGAGTCTGACGGCTGGGCGGCCATGTCCTCTTTTGGGCATAACAAAATGCAGATGCACCTGTCACGCATGCGTCTCACTGAGGAATGTCACAAATCGGGTCGGAGGCTGAGATCATATCTGACCGGGGCCCCGCCCCCCCGACCGGGGGCCCCCCCCGACCGACCGGCCGACCGGCCCGCAGACCAGACTTCTGACAAAAACACGACAGTGATGTCGAATTTTCCACAGACGGTAAAAAAAAAAGTCCTCCCGAAGTTCCCGACCGCCGAAAATAAAGAGGAATGTGTTGATGTACCTGAACGCACCGCTGAGCCAACGCTGGTGAGAAGGACTACAGCGCCCTCAAGAAACTTACATGTGAAGATAAATACAAATATCACACCTTTGTAAAGATTTGGACATCATTTATGGAGTTTCTGGACGATTTAGTTGTAACTCTGTAACCCCACACATCTTTTTATTTTATTTCATTTTTGTTGTTTCCTCTTTCTTCTCTCATTGGTCACATCTGGGAATGTGGGAGCATCTATTTGGGGGTATAATACGTCTCTATCCCTGCTTGTGTTTATCTGTCACCCTCTACTGTTATTTTTAACTAACTATGCCTCTGAGATCTCTATTTTATGTTTCCAAGTGCCTTTATGTACTTTTGATGTGCCTTGTTGTGCTTTGTGTTTGTGTCATAAAAATACATTACAATTTAGAAATTCAAAACTTAGAATTTTAATTAGAAATTTTAATTACAATTTACAATTTAAATTGTTTAAAACACTGGTTATTTTTCTGTGTAAGAGTAAAAGTATATCAAGTGAGACAGAAAGAAAGACACGGTGATGAATTATTGATGAAAGTCTGATTGACGAGTGAAGGGCTAACAGAAAACTGTGAAACAACTCGTAACACTAATGCATATTATTCTGGTCTGAAACAATATATCCCGATGACTCGTATCGATTTATAAGAAAAGTCACTTTCAAAAGTTTAATTTAAAGCTCAATGTTAGCGCTGCCATGCTAATGAAGGCTCCATGCAGGTTCTCTAAGCGGAGATAAGCGTTAATGAAGGCACATTAAGGGTCAAAGTTCCCGACCTGATTATTTCTAGCTGGGTTGTATAAGCGTGAGTAGCGTGCACCCTTCACACAGCGCCCTGCGGCTCTGCAGATAAGCCTCAGCAGCGATAACGCGGCTCCACTCGGGTCAGTGAGCAGGAGAAAAGAGGCTTTGATGGGCTCCACTGATCGGGCCCTGAAAGTGACTCAAGTGGATCCTTTGAGGAACAGAGACGGATTCACTTCAGGTGAGACGTCTCTGAAGATCAAAATAAACGAATAAATAAATACATAAAAGCTGCTTATTCACAATAATGACACCAATGGTGTAAAAACAAAATAACTGGAGCTCTTTTTACAGATGGAGCGTCCTCTGTGGCCTCAGGTTGGACCCGGCTGCACCGTGTAGTCCACATACTTTAAGTTTGACCGCTTAACCTTTTAAGCATTAAGCTTTTTTTCGGCCTCTGCTCCGAAAAGTGCATCCCCAAACTAAAAAGGCTGTATCTCTTCAACCACTAGGGGGCTATTTTAATAGATTTTTTTCATTTGTACCTTCTTAAATTTTGTTTTCTTGTGTTCAGATGTGAACATATCAGTCTATATGTTACTGGGTGAGAGTAAATGAAGATGGCACACAGAAAAAATATTAAAATGTCAGGTCCGAATTGAAAAAAATCACTTCCAGGATGATTATATGTTTGGAGTGAGGCAGTTTTAACGTTTAAAACTCTCACAAATCATATTAAAATATGTAAATACATTCTCCCTGCAAAGTTTGACTTTGAAAAAGTGAAGCAGAACAAAGTTAGAGGTTTTAGTCCAGAGGATTCAGGAGGCGGCGCCATGACGAAGTGTGAAAAGTGAGCAAAGGGAAAAAGCGGTTCAGGAAGTTTAATATCGATTTGAAAATAAAAGGTTATGAGTTAGTCATTTATATGTTAACCTTATTAAAACATTGATACTTGTGTTCTTGATACATGTATTCCCTCTAACTGTGTAGAGGGAATGCACACTTGGTGAAGTCCAAATATGCATAAACATCCGGCAGCTAATCTTATTACATTTTTTCTAATTTTATGACCTTTTATTGTGTAAAAACAAAATAACTGGATCTTTTTTTTAACAGTTTTACAGATGGAGCGTCATCTGTGGCCTCAGGTTGCAGCAGAATGGAGTCAATATACTTTAAGTTTTACTTCTTGAGGAGGCGTCGCCATGACGAAGTGTGAAAAGTGAGAAAAGGGAAAAAGCGGTTCAGAAAGTTTAATATCGATTTGGATATAAAAGGTTATGAGTTAGTCATTTATATTTTATAACATAAAAACGTTGACATTTGTATTCTTCATACATTAATTCCCTCTAACTCCAAGTATGCATAAACATCCGGTATCCATTTTTGTTATTGTGTCTGTGCCCCTTTCCTCTGCTGTCAGTGGGAACGGAGGAAAGTTCCAGTGTGTCATCGCGTTGCTGTCTGTCGCTCTCATGGCATCCCGGGCCGCTGATTGGCTGCCCCGCTGCAGAGGTGGAAAGGGGGCGTGGCCGGCGCGCTATATGTACAGGCTCGCGCGCCTCTCCCGGGGTATCAGAGTGGAGGAAACACGCGCGAGCGAGCCGACAAGCACCGACAACCGCACGTTGGACATTACGCGCAGACCTCCGCGGACACCGCCGGACTCCACGCGCTCTACTCCCCGCCGCCGGCGCACAATGCTCCCGGTGTACCGGCAGCTGGTCCGCCTGCTGCTCGCGCTCAGCAGCCTGCAGCAGCTCGCGGAGGGCTGCTCGTGCGCCCTGTCGCACCCGCAGGACGCCTTCTGCAACTCCGACATCGGTGAGTAGCGGGTCACGTGACCCTCTATTAGCGTCATTAGTGTTATTATGATGATATCAGATGTTCACATACAAGTGCTGCCTGTCGGTCCACACGGGAGAGACCGACGTCCTTTAGTGGGGCTCAAATGGGGGGACGTGGACCCCCGGGGGGCCGTGGGGGCCCTCTGGGGGGACGTGAGATTTGTTAAAACATATTTTTAAATAAGCATCCATTAAAAAATGCCTTTGAAAATAGTTATTCAATCAAAGTTCATAAACTTAATTGTGTTTATTAGATATTATATGCAACATTTAATAAATATTCAATACAATAAGAAGTGTAAGTTCATAAACTGAATTGTATAGATTAAATATTATATGCAAAATGTAATAAATATTATATGTAAATTCCTAAACTGAACTGTATAGATTAAATATTATATGCAACATTTAATAAATATATGTAAATTCATAAACTGAATTGTATAGATTAAATATTATATGCACAATTTAATAAATATTCAATACAATAATAAGTGTCTGTTCATTAACTGAATTGTATATATTGTATATAATATGCAAAATTATGCATATTAAAAAAAAAGTCAACCCAAAATGTTTTGCACTGGTTAGTGAACATATTTCACATTGGGATCATAACTTTTTAGAAAGTTGAGAACCACTGCTTTAGAATATAAAGCTTTTACACCCTTTTGGTTTGAAATAAACTTTATTATTATATATAATCATCAACCAAACTTCTCCTTCTGCATGTTCAGATGACTATAGTAATGCATCCCAGCGGTGTCCAGCATGCAGCTGCTGAGACTTTGTGTGTGTGTGTGTGTGTGTGTTTGTGAGTTAGAGGTTGATAAGTGTTGAGTGTGAAGTAACCAGGAGAAGAAAAGGATCCACAGTCGGCTTCGTACACCTTCATTCACCTGCACACTGGGATATTTCTAATCAGCTGTAACTCAGATGTGCCTCTGGTATACAAACGGAGGGGGGGGGGGGGGACAACAACCTGCCACTTAAAGCCATACACACACACACACACACACACTTTGACATGAGGCAGAAGCTGACGGTCTTTTCTTGAGTGCGGCTGATTATTTTTGACCTAAAAGCTCGAGGCGCTCTAAAACCCTATCAGACAACACACACACACACACAGACACTCGTGGTCACCAGTAGAGATGAGTGACAGATTACACAGTACTTATTAATGCACACAGGGAAAATAGAAATACCTTTTTTATGTTAAATACACCTATATATATAAAATGCTGTTAGTAATATTAGTGTCGCCAAGAAAATGAGTTTTTTATTTGGGGGCACATGACGTGGATGGGGAGCTCGCTGCGGCGTCGTGGTGAAGGGTCTTAAAGGGGAGGGGCTTAGCCTACGAGGCCTCTCAGAAGCCCACTTTTACGGGAGGAATCCACATGTCGCACCTCTGTGTCTCTTGCTCTCCGGTGACCCCTGACCTCGCGGCCCTCGAAGCCTCAAAGGTGTCGGCGCCCACTGTGAATCTGGGACTGACTTCAATGGGCACGGCGCTCGGTCACCCATTGAAGTCAGTCCCAGATTCACAGTGGTCGCCGAATCCCATTTCCAAAGGTGGCGGCTTGGCTCGAGGCGTGCTCTGAATGCACCGCGGGCCAATTAACAAAGTCCAGACTGTCGAGACGTGTGAATGATCCGACTTTCATCTCTATTGTCGCCTTCTTCTTTGTTCTTTGGCTTAAAATAAAGTTAACTTACGGGTCAAGGCACCATGTTGAGGTTTAACGTGAACAGAACACAACGTGACCCTCCGCTCCTGGTTCATTCGTAAATGTACCATCGATTCTATTTCTATCTACCTTGAGCGAAAAACCTGCTGGAGTCACGGTTAATAACACAAGAGACGTGGAAGACTAAAGAAAAAGTATGAGTTTGGAATTCCAATGCATCGAGGGAGGAACGCTGTAATTCTCACTGTCGACATCAAAGGCGACAGGTGTTGAATCTCCCGATTCTAAGAGCCGTAGTTGCGTTCAAAGCTCTGGTTTTCTTGGCCCTGACCCGTAATCAGCCGCACGCACTTCCCTGGATGAATCACGATTAGGTTAAAGGGTTGATTGGGTCATTAGAGTCCGTCTCTCTTTATTTACCTCACGGTATTCAAGAGGTTCTGTGTGTGTCGTGCTTCCTTTAATTCTGTTGGAGAGACGTTGGAATGCATTTGGGTGTATTTGCTGAACTCCCATTCAGAAACGTCGAGAGTATTCGAAGTCAGAAGTCTCCCATGTGGCCCGCTTATCTCGGTTCTGATGAAGTCAGAGATATCCCTGGCTGCTTTCTCATTGGCTGCTGTGAGCTTGTTTTTTTCCAAAAGCAAGATTAGTCACCTTTTGACCCGGAGATTTAATATCGCTCTGAGGCCGGAGCGGACCTGTACGCGCTGGCACCGGCAACCGGGTCAGTCGCCGGGGCTTAGCGTGTTTATGGCGAGTTTGGGTCCGAGGATCAGGACTCCCGAGGGAACTGGATCCGGCCCTGGATGTGTTGTGTGCAGCTTTGTGCTCCCCGGGTCGACCCCCGAGAGAAGAGCCGGGACTCCTGTTGCGAGACGTGTTGCGCAACCTCGGATCAGATATCCGTAGCTTTTCCCCGAAAAGTGAGAGAAAAATCCGATGCAACGAACGAAAGGTTCTGGATTCCGTTAAAGCCTGGGATGTTCCCCGTATCGATGGCCAGGCCTCGCTTTCCTCTGATGACCTCACGCCTCAGGGGTCCGCTGTTTTAAACCGGAGGCCAACACACACACGATACAACCACTATTGCGCCATACGCCATGACTTGTTTGACCCCCATTGACCTTAAACAGTTGTAATAACATGTATTCATCTCCAGAATGTCCCCTTTGTATCTTCACTGGCCCGTAAGTGTGAGTTAAGACACTTTTTGTTTTAATGAGAGCAGCTGTTCGAACTATAAACGGGACTTTATAGTTTGGGAATCTTCTAATCTAATTAGGAGACGGTGCTTTGTTGTTAAGTGTGTGTGGGGGTGGGGTCTCTAATTGGCCTCAGCTGATGGATTATTACCAATTAGCCAGCATCTGACTGATTGGCTATCAGCCAGCTGCTGAGGCCAATTAGAGACCCCACCCCCACACACCTGGTAATCAGCCAGCTGTGGCCTTAAAGTCCTGTATTGTTAATTTGTAAAACCTAAATAAACCTTGGCAAAGCGAACACGAGAGTTTGACATTGAGAGTTTTTGAGGCCATTTGGCATCCCTTCTTGTGCTTCTCCGGGAGTCCCACGGCTCAATCCAACGGGAGCGTTTTTATTCGCCGCGTTGAAACCCGGTAATCAGCGGCGGCTATCTGACGTAATCGAAGCTCCCACTTCTTAGGCCGCCGTTGCGTGCCAACCGGTAAGTGGACGTTACGGGGCGCCGCGCTTCCGCGGATTCAGTTTCAGTGTTTATTTTTGAGCGCGGTGGCGTTAGTGGTGGCGGTGTGTCGCCTTGAGAATTCTTCTTCCTCCCACTCGCCTCCACCACTTTGTGCATACTGAAGTCACCCCCCCCCCTCCCCTCCCCCTAGGCTGATATAAATGTTGAACTAAATTACATGCTCACCGTCAGATTTCTCATTTTGCATTCGCGCCGGTGTAATCCCCCGGCTTTCAGGAGGAGATATACCGAGAGAGAAATGGATTCACTTCTTCTTCTTGTCAGGCTCCGGTTAACTCTCTTATCACGAAAAGCCTCCCACACTTCAGAATGTACGTCGAGGCTCTGCAGAAGACGAATACTGCGTCACGGCCCCCGGCCTGTGATTCCTCATGTTTAGCCAGTAAGAGAGAGCATCTTGGACTACAATACAGAGAGAGAGCCTCTTGGACTACAATACAGAGAGAGAGAGAGCCTCTTGGACTACAATAGAGAGAGAGCCTCTTGGACTACAGTAGAGAGAGAGAGAGCCTCTTGGACTACAGTAGAGAGAGAGAGAGAGAGAGCCTCTTGGACTACAACACAGAGAGAGAGAGAGCCTCTTGGACTACAATACAGAGAGAGAGAGCCTCTTGGACTCCAGTAGAGAGCGAGAGAGAGCCTCTTGGACTACAATACAGAGAGAGAGAGCCTCTTGGACTACAGTAGAGAGAGAGAGCCTCTTGGACTACAATACAGAGAGAGAGAGCCTCTTGGACTACAATACAGAGAGAGAGAGCCTCTTGGACTACAGTAGAGAGAGAGAGCCTCTTGGACTACAGTAGAGAGAGCCTCTTGGACTACAATACAGAGAGAGAGCCTCTTGGACTACAGTAGAGAGAGAGCCTCTTGGACTACAATACAGAGAGAGAGAGCCTCTTGGACTACAGTAGAGAGAGAGAGCCTCTTGGACTACAGTAGAATGCAAAATAAATATCTAGTCAACACATTGACCGGGTTATAAATAATGATTTATTGTGGCTCAAAGGAAGGCCAGTTTTATAGCTTCTCTCACCAGCATAACTGTTTTCAGCTGCGCTCACATAAAAAGGGTTTTCAAGGGTTTTCTACCCCTCAGTTAGTCTTCTAAGGCGATAGCACAATGTACCACTAGAACACTGGAGATGGGCCTCTACACACCTCTGGAGAGACTTCATTACACACCAGAGAATAGTCACCAGTCCTCTTTTCCTGGAGCAGCTGAGGCCCTGCACACATTCCTCTGGGTGACGCCACCATCACTCGACCAATTAGTGGCGGCCGTCCAACGAGAGCGGACCTATCTGGAGGCGAGGCTGACCTGTGGCCCTTCAAACACTCGTCCCCCCCCGAGGGGTCGCCGCCGAGGTCAGGGCCGAGCAGGAAGCTAGGTTTTGACGGGTTGGGCCTCGAGAAAATAACCGCGGCGGTGTGTTTAACGGAGGCTAAAGTATCCCGTTATACATCGGCACATTCCTCCGTAATTGAGCCCCGCTTCCTCCGTAATTGCAGCGGCGAACTGTCCGTCAAATTCGTTTGGGTCGTTTAGCGGCGGCTCGGCGCTCGGCTCGCGTTGTGAAGAGTTGACGGATTAATGGTGGAAGATCGTCTGCAGTGGTTCAGAGCCAGAGCTCTGATGGTCGTGGGGTTTTTTTTTTTTTTCAAGTTTCAAGTTTTTATTGTCACATCCCCTTTTATACAAGTATAATCGGTTCGTGAAATTCTTATGTGCAAAACACCCGACAGCAGTAGCAGACTAAAAAAAGAATAAGAATGAGAATAAACTATACAATATCCACACACAAAAAAGAAAGTATTAACAATATATATATAAAACAGTGTAATAGAATATACATCATGACAATATATATATATAAAACAATGTAATAAAATATACACTTTTTGAGACTATATATATATATATATGTATATACATACAATATATATACAATATATATATATATAAACAATGTAATAAAATATACACCATGGCCATAGATATTCACAGAATATGTTCTGGTGTGTAGTGTTAATGAGGGTCTCAGTCCTTGTTCAGCAGCCTGATGGCCTGACTGAAGAAGCTGTCCCTCAGTCTGTTTGTGCGGCACTTGATACTGCGGTATCGCCTGCCTGACGGTAGAAGGGTGAACAGTTTCAGGAGGAGGCGGTCCGACCACCCAAAGGGATTCATTGCCATGACATGTTGTACAGATATGCATGATCCCAAGAGGATGAACCCTATACGGCAGGGGAGTCCAACTCATTTTCACCGTGGGCCACATCAGCATCATGGCCGCCTCTTAAAGGGCCGGTACTTAAACACTGTATAAACTACTCCTGAACATATTGTTAAATAACTCTCTTTGCATTTGATTGTTTATTTGAGTGTAGAACTAGTGGACATCAGAACATTTCTCTAATATTATAACATGAATCCAATTAATTTGAAACCTTCAAAATAAAAGCACGGGATGTTTTTCTTCACATGTCTTTCAAGCCGTCAGGGGCCACATAAAATGACGTGACGGGCCGGATTCGGCCCGCGGGCCTCATGTTCGACACCTGTGCTATATGGCGTCGGTAATCCTTTAATTTATCTAGTCCAGGGTTCATACACATGGTGACCAATGGGTTTCAAGGACTTTTTTCAGGACGTAAAACGAAATTTCCATGACAACGTTTTGTGAAATCTCGGTGTAAACATGAAAAAGTGAGAAAATGTCGTATTTAAGCTAACAATAATAATTCCAAAGCTTAGTGTATAACCTTAGACATCAACATGCTAGCATTGTTATTCCATTTAAAGCCACAGTACAGCCTCATCTGACCCCTCGTTGTCATAGATAACCATCCTGATCCCTCAAATACACCAGATTTAATCAAATGAACCAAACGGTACATTATATTTCTAGTCGTAAGCTGCTGGGTGGCCACATTCTTTAGAATAGTCCACACTATCCTTCTTCTTTTTTTTGTGGAAATAAAAGGTTGTTTTAAATCAACACTTGGTTCAAACTGGGGTCTTCGTGTCCATAATAAATGTGCGGTCACCCATTGTGGGTGGCCGCGCTGCAACGGCTTCCTGGTTGAGTTATATTTTTATCCCCGTTCCCACTCGCCTGGAAGTGGGACAGCTAGATAAACACGGGCCGAACAGAACATGCCACATCCCTCCTTTTCTTTCTTCAGGGAAAAAGAACAAAAGGCATTGCTCTCTCTCTCTCTTTCCCTTCCCTCCTTCCTGCTGGAATGTGAGCCCCTAAAGAATGTGCGAAGGAATTTCCACCGGCAGGAGATAACAAACACGGCCAGTGTTGGTTGTGTCTGCGGGCAGCAGGTGAACTTCACAGGCGGCTCACATGCAGGAGCCCCATTCCTGCAGAAGACCCTCCTCCTCCAACGAAAACAAGTCACAACGGAGCGTTTTACATGAGGGTCCGGCACAACGATAATATCTGTTTTCCAGCCCTGATCCCAGTATAGAAGGAAACAGGAGACTTTTGCCAAATACAACTATAGATTCAGAAGGTTTTCTGTGATTGCTTCTTTTAAATCACTTCTTAAAACCCATTTTTATAGAACAGCTTTTAAGTGATCTAGTCTTTTTATGCACATCTTTGGTTCCCCTAATTTAGTTGTCTGTTTTTAATTTATTTGGTTATTTATTTTTCATTTTAATATATACTTTTAAATGTAATATTGGTTTCTTGCTATTCCACTTGTTTTGCTTTGACTCTCTGTGGAGCACTTTGTAAACATTGTTTTTAAAGGTGCTATATAAATAAAGTTATTATTATTACAAGTTCCACCTCTTTAGCAGAATGAGACGTTCCCCCACCAGCAGTGGAAATGAACCCGTAGAACATGGACCTCTTTCCATCTAATTTCTGTATCAAACTCAAAAGTCCTGTCGCGTGTTTTCCCTCCAAATGGCAGCAATGCAGAAAATTGGATAAACGGATAACCGGATTAACCGCGGTGCCAACCGGTCCCGAAATGGTATTCATAGCGGCTTCGCTAACGTCTCCGACTGGCCGAGGCCGCCGGGTTCTACGCTCGAGGAATGTGACAGTTTGTTAGAACCATTTCAAAGTCCTCCGCTGACGTCTCGCCTCCTCTCCTTCACAGTGATTCGAGCTAAAGTCGTGGGCAAGAAGCTTCTGAGGGACGGACCTTTTGGAACGATGCGCTACACGGTCAAGCAGATGAAGGTGAGCGAGTTCAGACATGAGGAGGACACGATTACTCCCTTTCCTGCTCAGCATTACACGAGAAGATGGACACCAGTCGCATGTTTGTGAGCGGAACATGAAGCTAGATCCGGTACCGTTAGCTTAGCACAGTTAGCCTAGCACAGTTACCCTGGCACAGTTAACATGGCATAGTTAGCCTAGCACAGTTAGCCCAGCACAGCTAGCCTGGCACAGTAAGCCTGGTACAGTTAGAATATACACTTTTATTAATCCCTAAGGGGAAATTTTCTGCATTATTTTAATCCTTAGTTATTATATTAAGGCTGCGGTGAAGCGCGTGAAGCGCCTGGAAGGTTCAGTGGTTCCAGTGCTGGCTCATAACACCAACTAATGGGAGGGCGATCGAACCCACACCCCCCCTGCAGTTGCAGGGCCCCGCCCCACTGAGCTAAAGCACAGTTATCCTGGCAGGGTTAGCCTAGCACAATTATCCAAGCACAATTATCTTAGCACAGTTAGCCTATCACACTTAGCCTATCGAAGTTAGCCTGGCACAGTTAGCCTAGCACAGTTAGCCTAGCAAAGCGTATAGATTAAAAGAAGGGGAAAGAGTTACACTGGCTTTGGTAAAAGGTAGAAAAACTTCTAACTTTTGAATTGACACGTGACACAAATTGATGAACAAAGTTTACTTTTCGCCAGAGCTAAGCTAACAACAGCAGCCGCCACTAAAGCTTAGTTCTTAACGTGTTATTAATAAAAAACAACTTAAAGTCTGTACATTTTCTATCTTTATTTAAACGTTATTATCCTGTGGACAGAGCCAAGTTAGCATCAAAGTCTTTAGCAGAGCTAAGCTAAGCTCCGCCCCCTGGCTGGCTCCTACTGGAGTGGTAATAATTGTCCTGTCTAACTCGTGAGTGTATTTCCCAAAATGTTAAATGGGTGGAGTGAACGTGCTCGAGGTTTCTAGAGCAGAGTGCTCAATTTGGGACATGATGGAAGAATTGGTTTTAATTGCTTTTTCTATCATCTATTAGATTTTTTAAATTTATATTGAAGGAACATATTTGAAAAGCTTCAAAAAGAGAGTTTGAGATGTCGTGCCCAGTGATCCCACAGGACCAAATGCTCTGCGTTGTATGACCCTGTATCTCTGGGTGGAATACCCTGATAATGTAACACACTCGCTGCCTCTCCGCCCCCAGCTGAAAAGCATATTTTTGGGGAATACTTGTCACGAAAGCCTGCTCTTCACTTCCTCTCTATATTCTTACGCAACGCTGCATATTTCTGACAGATGCTGACACCGGCCTGCTGCTCAGGCGGGAGCCGGGCCGGAGGATTAGCGGCTTACTGCCATCACAACTCCACCAAACACTTCTTTCTCCGAGTGTAAACATGTCAACAGTCGCGCATCCCAGTTTGTACAAAGAGCATTAAGTGGCCTCTGGTTGGTGAAGCACACCACTCATCACTTGGGATTATCCCCGGAATGAAAGGGTTATTTATTTGTGTTGTAGTCTGCTGGTTCATAGAATAAGTGGTTTTCCCTTGTGGGCTGGACTAGAATACGATGCCCTCCACATTCCTCTGAGACTAATGCCTTTTGGATTTCCTGAACCCGCCACAGATTCAGGCTTTCCTAACAGTTTGTCCTGTTTTTCTGGGGGCGACGCGTCTAAACGGGGATTTCCTGTTGTTGCCAGGCAAATAAATTACACTGGAGGAAAAAAAGAATCAGTTCTCAGGGCAACAACAACAGCGGCGGCGGCGGCGGCGGCTGGCTCTGCGACGAGAAGAACATCAAAGTCGAAGAACATTAGAAGACATAATCACGTTATCTGTGATTTAGTTACGGGCACAGCGTCATACGCCCCAGAGGCCGCCCTGAAGGAATGTCCCCTGATAAGTACGGATGGGTATCGTTTGGGTTTTTTCCGATACCAGTGCTAAACCGGTACTTTTAAAACAACGATACCGGTGCCTGAACCTGTATTTTTTTTAAAAAGAAGAAGTACAAAATGACGATTGACAACGACGACATTAAAAACCTATTCGGCCATATTCCCTTTAAAAGTCGTTCTCATGGAGCACTGAAAGAAAACGGATATGAGTCTGTCGCGCCCTTAGCTAGCGCTAGCTCATAGCTTGCGCTAGCTCGTAGCTTGTAGCTTGCCCTAGATCGTAGCTCATAGCTTGCCCTAGATCGTAGCTTGTAGCTTGCCCTAGCTCGTAGCTCTCGTTAGCTCGTATGCTTCTTATTTATTTGCGGCTATTTATTGTTATACAATGTTTTATACATCTATTAACGATTCTAACTTATTTTAAAATTATATTTATTGATTTTTTTGTGTGTGTAGCTACTTAGTACAGGCAGTACAGATAGGACACACACAAGGTAGAACAACAAGACGACGCCTTTAAGTTATGAGAGGACGTTATGGGGCGTCTGCTGCCTCTCCTCGTGACTTCAGGGGCATCATTGTGTTTCTTCGGGGCAGTTTGACCTTTGCCCTGCTGTGTTTCCGACGCTGCCGCCGGGGGTCACATCGCTCTGGGTGTTTTCCGGTTCTAACGCCTGCTTTGCTTCACGTGTCTTGCAGATGTACAAAGGGTTTGACAAAGTGCAGCACGTGCAGCACATCTACACGGACGCCTCCGAGAGTTTGTGCGGCGTGAAGTTTGACATCAACAAGTACCAGTACCTGATCACAGGTAAGCTCAACGGCCGACAGAGGTCTGCATTTGGCGGGGAGGGTTTTTACAAAAGACGCCATGAAGTTGCATAATTCAATCCGAGAGTTTATTTTGTAAAGCCCAATGTCACAAATTACGATTTTTCGCTCTCCAGGATGATAGACGCAATAATGGAAGTGTAGGATTCTGTGTTTTTGGGCTCGACCCCCACGAGGGTCCGAACGTCAGAATATATCAGCCTCTGCTGCGATAATGTGGACCGTTCTTTTTTTTTCACTCTGTCCCAAGACCCCGACTATTTTAAACTGGAATACAAAATAACTGGCGTGAGGGTGTCAACCACAGACTATTTATAACGGTCAAACTGCTTGCTTCAATTTCTGGGCTTTTCCAGGAGCTTTTCCATCATTCATGTGATAACAGGATGGGAATATTTGAAAAATAAGTATATATAAAAGTGGTTTATGTAGTCCAGCTCCCTCCTCTCCAGGGACTTCTTCACTCGACCTCTGACTCAAACGTTCCCACTATTTAAACCGTCCCGCGGTGCAAACAGGCAAAGCGGGGGCCCTTTCAAAATAAAATACAAAATGTTCCCCAACTTCACAGCGGAAAGCAATTTCTCTCTCACAACAGCCGACAGGATGCGACCGGCGGTTATCCAGCAGACGGTTTTTTCTCCATTTTTTACGAGTTGCCATACTTCCAACAGACGTGCAGTTGACTTTGCACCCCGCGGCGCTCGGCGTATATAACTGCCGCTAAGTCCCGACCTGTAAATACTGTAACTGCACCCCGCGGAGCGAAGAGACCCAGCCGGCGTCGCCAGGCAACGGCGCGCTCTGTTTACTGCTGTCCGGGGGGCGCGATGACATCACCGATGTCACTCGCCTGCCCTCAAGGTTCTATAATAAGTTCCCTGCATGTGACGGAGATGCATGAACAGGCCTCGGGGCCAATGAGACGAGGCGCTTTGGATTGAGCCCGGAGCGCTCTGGTGCTTATTCGTATTTGAGATGATGTCGCACACTCAACAGCGTGTAATAAGCCTGCTGGGGACTCCAGTAATCCCAGTGGAGGGGACGGAGGGGGGGGAGGGGAGGGGGGGAGGGGTCGAAGAACCACATATATCCGCGAGCTGTCAAATTCCCACGTGGTGGCAACACGGCGGCGGCGTGGTGACGATTCACGGTGTTCCAGAGGGTGTTTTTTTTCGTCGGAGGCCGCCGCGCTGCACCTGTCTGCAGTCGGTCAAAATAGACGTCTGCTGACCTTTTAGATATTCAGACATAGGGGTGTTGGTTTAGTCCGGGCTTTACTACCGCGTGAGAGTGTTTTACCCAGAGGTAAACACGCGGGGTTGCTCGAGCGCTGTGATATCGTCCCGTGTTGCATGAGGAGGGTTATGAAGTGAAGACGAATGGCTGAGTGAGCGAGCGGCACTCGCGCGGTACCAGACCGACACGCCTCCGGATCGACTCGGCACGCTGACCCCTCCCTTCTTTTCTCTGCTGCAGGTCGGGTGTACGATGGCAAGGTCTACACGGGCCTGTGCAACTTCAACGAGCGGTGGGAGCGCCTCTCGCTGGCCCAGAAGAAGGGCATCAACCACCGCTACCAGCTGGGCTGCAACTGCAGGGTGAGTGGGAATCAGCAGCGGGAGGAGGAACCGGAAGGGGGAGGAGCTAAAGCTCACGACAAAGACGATACTTCTATAAATATAAAAGGCCACTCGGGGTGCTCGTTAATAATTACAAAAGGGAGGAAATACTTCTAACGGACGTGACGACTCACGCCGACTTGGGTTCATGAACACGACTAAACACGTTCACTGGGACTTGAAACGACCTCCACGGGTCAGGAGGGAGCTGTTCAGTCGACTAAATCCTTCATGAGCCTGATTTCCACCATAATTCATCACGGGATGTGAAGCGGGAACAAAAAACTGTGAGAAAACAAGTTTTAGCACTGAGTCGTCAAATAACAGCTCAATGGAATAAGCTCAAGTCGTCACCTCAAAACATGCAGCCTGCCGCCTTGCAGCTGTTGACCCGCCTCGTAAAGCGCCCGACTGTACAGCAGCGTCCTGGACATCTGCTGCCTCCATCTGAGCCCCATCAGTATAAGTGGATTAGCAGAGAGAGACCAGTGTTCCCAGTGCGCTCATGGCAGCAGCCCAGAGGCATCCGGAGGAGTCCGGCGGTCAGCCGAGGCTTCGGCCCGAGAGCCGGTCGGCGTAAACATCACCGCGCTAATTATTTTTATTAATCTAAGAAAACACTTTAAATCTGTAGACTACTGCCTAATAGTCTTATTACTGTCTAATAGTCTTATTATTGCCTAATAGTCTTATTACTGTCTAATAGTCTTATTATTGCCTAATAGTCTTATTATAATCTAATAGTCTTATTATTGCCTAATAGTCTTATTATTGCCTCATAGTCTTATTATAGTCTTATTATTGCCTCATAGTCTTATTACTGTCTAATAGTCTTATTATTGCCTAATAGTCTTATTACTGTCTAATAGTCTTATTATTGCCTAATAGTCTTATGATTACATAATAGTCTTATTGAAATTTTTACGACAATTGCTCATATCCTTTCAGTCTAAATAAGTATATTTATAATATTTGAACAAAGGTTAAATGTTATTTCACAAGTTTAAAAAAGTGGCCCCAATTTATTTTGAATGCCCCTGTATTTCAGTTTGTGGCCCCTGAAGGACACGTCGACGTCTCCCCTGCCTCTGGCGTTGTAATTGCCTCCGCCGGCTCTTTCCTCTCGTGCAGCCGATGACTCGCTGTCTCCGCTTCGCCGCCGCTGAACGCCGTGTTTCCGCTCACCCCCTCTTTCAGTGGCTTACGCAGATCTTCCTGGTGATTCACGCCGTGTACATTCAGCCGTCGAAGCTTCTCTTTGTGCGAGCATCTGGAGGCGCGACGCGTGAAAGACGCTCGGCAAAATCAAATTGAATCATCACGGAACTACAGAAAAACATCCCAGCTTCAGGAAGTCGACATTCATTTCACATCCCACCGACGCCACGGTGTCACACTCGTCATTAACTCATCGTTATTTGAAAAGCTGCCTTTTGCTTTCGTCTAAAGCTCATTGCTCTTGCAGATTTATTTCATATGTTAATGGCTCATTAAAGCTTATTCTACGTGGCATTCGTACAAACTTCTAGACCGTAAACTCACTCGCCGTTGAAGTTGCATGCTGCCAATTACCGTTAGCTTCAACACATTAATGAATAAATAATAATACGTCGTGAGGTGACACTTAAAGGAATGACTTTCCTTTTGGAAAGTGTCCTAATGTGCTGTCCTGGCGAGATGTCGGTGATTAGATTGATACCACTCACCGTTAGCCAACAGACCGTTAGCTCACTTTAGAGCCAACCGACCGTTAGCCCACTTTAGAGCCAACATACCGTTAGCTCACTTTAGAGCCAACACACCGTTAGCCCACTTTAGAGCCAACATACCGTTAGCCCACTTTAGAGCCAACACACCGTTAGCCCACTTTAGAGCCAACATACCGTTAGCTCACTTTAGAGCCAACACACCGTTGGCTCACTTTAGAGCCAACACACCGTTAGCTCACTTTAGAGCCAACATACCGTTGGCTCACTTTAGAGCCAACACACCGTTAGCCCACTTTAGAGCCAACATACCGTTAGCTCACTTTAGAGCCAACACACCACACCGTTGGCTCACTTTAGAGCCAACACACCGTTAGCTCACTTTAGAGCCAACACACCGTTAGCCCACTTTAGAGCCAACATACCGTTGGCTCACTTTAGAGCCAACACACCGTTAGCCCACTTTAGAGCCAACATACCGTTAGCTCACTTTAGAGCCAACACACCACACCGTTGGCTCACTTTAGAGCCAACACACCGTTAGCTCACTTTAGAGCCAACACACCGTTAGCCCACTTTAGAGCCAACATACCGTTAGCCCACTTTAGAGCCAACACACCGTTAGCCCACTTTAGAGCCAACATACCGTTAGCTCACTTTAGAGCCAAGGGGGGTCTGTCTCTTTAAGAGTTGCCGGCAGCAGCTGTGTGTCCTGCTCCCTCTCTAGAGTCCCTCTGTCTCCGTAGATCAAGCCGTGCCACTACCTGCCCTGCTTCGTCACCTCCAAGAACGAGTGCCTCTGGACGGACATGCTGTCCCACTTTGGCTACCCCGGCTACCAGGCCCGGCACTACGCCTGCATCGAGCAGAAGGAGGGCTACTGCAGCTGGTACCGGGGCATGGCGTCCCGCGACAAGAAGAACGCCATCAACGCCACCGACCCCTGAACGTCGACCCCCCCCCCCCGAGCCTAAAGACCCGACTCCGCCCCATCGCTCCTCGAGAGCTCCGGGACTCTTTGGGCTCATTCGACTGGGCGAACGCCTCTTTCAACGCGGTAAAACACCACCTCCATGACAGTGCCTGCTTCGTAGCACTTCTGATAGAAAACAAAGCCTTTTTGTTGTTGTTGTGCAGCTCGCCCCGTTGAACGACTCGGTTCACGTGCGACAACAGAGACATTTATAAGAATGTGATCAACCTCTATTGGACCCTGAGAGTTGATGAACTCAAAGTATCTATGAGCATCGTCCGTGTTCATTAGCCACCTGCGATGAGGCAGTTTATCTTCTTTTTTTAAAGCAAGGACGATCAGAACTAAAGGCCATGAACTATCGGATGCATTGTAATCAATGAAAGTGATATGAAAGTACAGCCAATGATCAATATGTCAATTAGAGATGAGACGTTGTTGCTACTGAACTTCTCTTGCTAGCGTTCGACTCGAGTCGACGATACAGATCGAGTGCCAATGAGGTATGATCTCTGAGAATTATACCTCTTTATCTTTGACTCTATATATATGGTATTGTTTTACAGTAAAGTATATGTAGAGCAGTGTGGAACATCAGATAAATGATCAAAACATAACGTGTTACAGGGAAGAGCTCACTTCTCTGGAGAGATGGCGATATTTTTTTACTTAATTTTTTGCTGTATATAACATAAGCTACAGAAATGAACTATCAACTCCACTGAAACCTCTGTACTGCATTTATTTATATGTTTATTGGAGTACACAGTAACTATGTGGTATTATCTGCAACGACAAAAAAGAAAAAATATAGATATATATACTCGTCAAAACTACAACTCAGTCCAGTATGAAGGACCAGCATCTCCACTGGTAGAGTAGATATGGAACTTTTATTGTTCGCTCATCATCGACCCTGACTTGTCCTCTTCCCCATCCAATGACAGACCAGTAGAAGCAGAGGTTTCAGACATTGACATATTTTGAACGTCTATATTCAACTTTTGTATGTAACTATTTCAAATGGACATATATATATATAAATATATTTTTATATATATAAAGATATGTGTATATATTTATATGTATTTATATAAATATATATATAAATATTTATATGTATTAATATAAATATATATATAAATATTGATAGATAGATTTATATATATATATATGATATCAATGAAAAGTAACAATATTGTCACTAAATTCATTCTTCAAGGTTTTTCTTGTTTCCTCTGGTGCTGTACCTTCAGTCCATTCCATGAACACTTCAGCCCGACATCAGTAACACGCTAAGAAGCTCAAAAGAGAAGTTCGACATTTCTGTGAAATATGCCTTTATTGTTTCTTGCTTATGAGTCAGTTTGTCTAAATGCTAAGCTACGCTAACTATCTCGTGGCTGTGGCTTCGTATTTATTGTGAGAGGGATAGAGGAACTGATATCCATCAGCAAGAAAGCCACTCGGCTTATTTCCCACAACAACAAAAAATATATATACATAGAAGAAAATAATAATAATCTCAATTCATTCATTTCCATTCCAAAATGACAAAACTGTGGCGCTTTTCCCTTCGTTTCTTCCTGTGAGAACAGAAGTTAAACTCTAAAGCTTCAGTCAGAGGAGGCAGACGGATGCTCAACAAAACGCCTGATAAGTGATAATTAAATCATTTTATTTCAGCGATATTTAACTGCTCCGTTCAAATCTGCCCACGGTTTGTTTGCGTTTTCTGAACATTCTTCAGCCCGTCATCCTTCTCTTGATAACGGATCTTTGGCGTGAGTGAGCGCCACGCAGAGAGTTGTGATCAGCTATCATGTTGTTTCTTTAAGAGGCTACGATCAGTTAATGAAGATGAAGAAGAAGCGCGTCCTGCGTGTTCCTGCGTGTGGACGAGGCGCTCGGCTCCAGAGCTTCCTGTCTGTAAATATTCTGTCTGCTTCACACAAACACTCACACGTCATCCTGAGGAGAAATACCACCGAGGAAGAAGTGTGTGTGTAGGGGGGAGGGGGGGGGGTCCTTGTAGGGGTAATAGAAATGTGTGACTTCTGTGTTTTATATTTTTATAATAAAGATTTTATGAAAATGTGGGTCTGTGTATGTCTTTTGTGTGTGTATGCTGTACTGTGTGTAGGTGTGTGTGTGTTTGCGTGTGCGTGCTAATAGAGAACGAAGTGAGGACTCACCATCTGCGTGTGGTTGGGGTAGAAGGTTTGCTCGTTCAGGGGAAACTTCTCCGGGCCGAGAGCGTGGTAGAGCTTAATCATCTGAGAGAACTGAGACACAACGAGGGACACAGTCACACACACACAACACCCGTGCACACGCACACCCTTCATAAGGCCACAGCAGGTGCTTCTTAACATGTAACCCAGTATACAACATGTCGTGTGTGTTGTCCTCGTCCTCTCTGCTGGACCCACTGAACACATTCACTTACTGCTTCTGTTGCATTGTGGGTAAACACAACAGGGAGGTGAGCCTGTTATTGCAGCTGCAGTGCATCCTGGGAAACCGACAGATGTTTCTCCACCTCTTTTATAGTGCACCCTTTTTTGTGTTTGAATTATTCATCCTTGTTACACCTTAAAAAGGTTCATATGACCAATTTAGAACAGGTTCATCCACATGACCAATGAACAGGTTCATCACATGACCAATGAACAGGTTCATCCACATGACCAATGAACAGGTTCATCCTCATGACCAATGAACAGGTTCATCACATGACCAATGAACAGGTTCATCCACATGACCAATGAACAGGTTCATCCTCATGACCAATGAACAGGTTCATCCACATGACCAATGAACAGGTTCATCCTCATGACCAATGAACAGGTTCATCCACATGACCAATGAACAGGTTCATCCACATGACCAATGAACAGGTTCATCCACATGACCAATGGACAGGTTCATCCACATGACCAATGAACAGGTTCATCCACATGACCAATGAACAGGTTCATCACCATGACCAATGAACAGGTTCATCCACATGACCAATGAACAGGTTCATCCTCATGACCAATGAACAGGTTCATCCACATGACCAATGAACAGGTTCATCACATGACCAATGAACAGGTTCATCCTCATGACCAATGAACAGGGTCATCCTCATGACCAATGAACAGGTTCATCCTCATGACCAATGAACAGGTTCATCCACATGACCAATGAACAGGTTCATCCACATGACCAATGAACAGGTTCATCACATGACCAATGAACAGGTTCATCCTCATGACCAATGAACAGGTTCATCCACATGACCAATGAACAGGTTCATCCACATGACCAATGAACAGGTTCATCCTCATGACCAATGAACAGGTTCATCCTCATGACCAATGAACAGGTTCATCCACATGACCAATGAACAGGTTCATCCACATGACCAATGAACAGGTTCATCACATGACCAATGAACAGGTTCATCCTCATGACCAATGAACAGATTCATCCACATGACCAATGAACAGGTTCATCCTCATGACCAATGAACAGGTTCATCTTCATGACCAATGAACAGGTTCATCCTCATGACCAATGAACACATTTCCATGACTTTTCCAAAACTTTGTGGATATTTTTTTCAGGACTTTTCTAGGCCTGGAAAAAAGTAAATGCCGTGACTTCCAGGTTTTCCATGAGCGTACGAACCCTGCATGACAAAGCAAACAGACCCCTCTGTGGGTCCACGCTGCATGTTGCTTACCACCCACGGCTTGCTGCAGAAGTTGTAGATGGAGAAGAGCGAGTTGCTGCCCGGCACGCCGCCGAAATGCAGGCCGATCACCAGGTTCCTGAAGTCCTCCCCGGGGACCATGCTGTAGGCGTGTTGGCGGACCAGGACGAAGTCCGGCTTGAAGGACCTGCAGCGGCACGGACACGGGAACCATCAGAGAGGGAGGCGTGGTCACAGCTGCCATGACAACGGCACGTCAGGTTTTAGGAGCGTGTAAAGTGACTTTAAGGTCTTCTATGGGGAGAATGTCATAATGATGGTGGAATCGTTTTTCATCTTTACGTTTCACGTCATTTAGCTAACCCTTTTATCCAGAGCGACTTACAAGCATGTTACTTATATGGGAAAGTTGGAGCGGCACCATAGCATTGAGCATTAAGGAGGTATTAGCATGCTGGACCAACTCGAATGGACCCCACTCTAAAGGAACCCCACTCTAAAGGAACCTACTCTAATGGACCCCACTCTAAAGGAACCTACTCTAATGGACCCCACTCTAAAGGAACCTACTCTAATGGACCCCACTCTAAAGGAACCCACTCTAATGGACCCCACTCTAAAGGACCCACTACTCATTATTCATGGTTTTACTCATGGTATTACTCATGGTGTTACTCATGGTATTAGTCATGGTATTACTCATGGTATTACTTATGGTGTTACTCATGGTGTTACTCATGGTATTACTCATGGTGTTACTCATGGTGTTACTCATGGTATTAGTCATGGTATTACTCATGGTGTTACTCATGGTATTACTCATGGTGTTACTCATGGTATTACTCATGGTATTACTCATGGTATTACTCATGGTGTTACTCATGGTATTACTCATGGTATTACTCATGGTGTTACTCATGGTGTTACTCATGGTATTACTCATGGTGTTACTCATGGTATTAGTCATGGTATTACTCATGGTATTACTCATGGTGTTACTCATGGTATTACTCATGGTATTACTCATGGTATTACTCATGGTATTACTCATGGTATTACTCATGGTGTTACTCATGGTATTACTTATGGTATTACTCATGGTATTACTCATGGTGTTACTCATGGTATTACTCATGGTGTTACTCATGGTATTACTCATGGTGTTACTCATGGTATTTATGGTGTTACTCATGGTATTACTCATGGTGTTACTCATGGTGTTACTCATGGTGTTACTCATGGTGTTACTCATGGTGTTACTCATGGTATTACTCATGGTGTTACTCATGGTGTTACTCATGGTGTTACTCATGGTGTTACTCATGGTGTTACTCATGGTGTTACTCATGGTGTTACTCATGGTGTTACTCATGGTGTTACTCATGGTATTACTTATGGTGTTACTCATGGTGTTACTCATGGTGTTACTCATGGTGTTACTCATGGTATTACTCATGGTGTTACTCATGGTATTACTCATGGTGTTACTCATGGTATTACTCATGGTGTTACTCATGGTATTACTCATGGTGTTACTTATGGTGTTACTCATGGTGTTACTCATGGTATTACTTATGGTGTTACTCATGGTGTTACTCATGGTGTTACTCATGGTGTTACTCATGGTATTACTCATGGTGTTACTCATGGTATTACTCATGGTGTTACTCATGGTGTTACTCATGGTGTTACTCATGGTATTACTCATGGTGTTACTCATGGTGTTACTCATGGTGTTACTCATGGTATTACTCATGGTGTTACTCACGGTGTTACTCACGGTATTACTCATGGTGTTACTCATGGTGTTACTCATGGTGTTACTCATGGTATTACTCATGGTGTTACTCATGGTGTTACTCATGGTATTACTCATGGTGTTACTCATGGTATTACTCATGGTATTACTCATGGTGTTACTCATGGTATTACTCATGGTATTACTCATGGTGTTACTCATGGTATTACTCATGGTATTACTCATGGTGTTACTCATGGTGTTACTCATGGTATTACTCATGGTATTACTCATGGTGTTACTCATGGTGTTACTCATGGTATTACTCATGGTATTACTCATGGTGTTACTCATGGTATTACTCATGGTATTACTCATGGTATTACTTATGGTGTTACTCATGGTATTACTTATGGTATTACTCATGGTGTTACTCATGGTGTTACTCATGGTATTACTTATGGTATTACTCATGGTGTTACTTATGGTGTTACTCATGGTGTTACTTATGGTGTTACTTATGGTATTACTCATGGTAAATAAGGACATTTCTACGTGACCCCAAACTGTTTACGTGACTATGTCTGCTCTCGGCTGACGGTGGTGATCCAACATGTTCGAGGAGTCTGATCAAAAGGTTCAAAGTTAACGTTGCTCTCTTCTAGTTTTTTGAACCCTGAGAAACTCTTCTACAGGGACTCCTGCTGTGGATCTGAGGCTCCCTGTGGTTGTGGCCCGTGGCCCGGTGGCTCTGGATCTCGGCCGGTGGCCCGGTCAGGGATGCCAAAGCTCTGGATCGTCTCCACGTGATGAAGGTCAAAGAGCATTAGAGCCCTCCATGACCTCCGGGAAGCGGCTAACGAGCGTTGTTCTGAGTTGGAGTGAATGAGCGGGAGCCATTTGTATTCATGGTTACATCACAACAGCAGAATGGTGGAGTGGGCCTCCGTATGAATTCATTACCGTCACATGGCTGCTTGAGGAGGCCCCCCTCAGGCCTCCTCGTTTGCTCTGTAATAAGCTGAACCCGTCTGAGGTATTAGGTGTTGAGGCCGCTCCGGGCGGACGGTTCCTTCACTGATTAAAATGGGGGGGGGGGGGGGGGTAAAGCCTGTTTCTGTGAGTGCGAGTGTGTGAATTCTGTGTGGTCTCGCAGTAATTCGTCACCTGTGGTAACCAAAGAAGTCAGAGTCTTGTTCCCTGTTCTGGAGGGATTGGAGAGGTCGGAGGGCCGGGCCCCCGTCTGGATCAGACCGGATGCTTTCAGGGCAGCAAGACCTTCAGACCGGGCTCTGCTAACGTAATCTAGCTGAAACCTTCCCTCCACCTACGGGACACGGGGAAACCGCCGAGGGAAAAACGACCTCAACCGGAGCTTTGTTGAACTTTAAAAAAGAAAATCCAGTCAACGAAAATTATCCATGGAAACAACGTCCGTGTGAACTGGAGATGACACGAGCAATTTCTCTTCCACCGAGACACCACACGATGTCCGGCTAAGCCCTAACCCTAACCATAACCCTAACCCTAAACCTAACCAAATTTTCTTTATTTTATATTATTTATAAAACAGTTTTTGAGGGTTATAAGTGTGATTAAAATGTATGTATGTTATATATATATATATATATACATATGCACAATGCGACCGAGAGAAAGGAAACAGGTGTCTTTGTGCCGGCTCACTGGTGCAGTGAACACATTGCACAGGAGTCGACTCCTCCCCCCCCCCCCCCCTCTCACTCACCTGACCACTCTGGTCCCGCCTTTGTTCACCTGCATGTCCACCATGCAGCCCGAGTGGACGTAGGACGCCAGGTTGATCTCTGAGAACTCGGCCTGTTGCAGGAAGAGAAGAAGAAGGACAGAGGGGCGTGGTTACACGAGGAGGAGGAGGACCCGGGACTATCTCTGATGGACCCGGGAGATAGAAATGTTCTCTTGACCTTTGACCTTTATGTGAAAAGTGATGTGATGGAGATCCGGCACTTAAAACTCAACAGCTTTCTTATAAAAGATGGAGAGAGAGAGACTCAGAGGCAGAGAGCGAGAGACAGAGAGAGAGAGAGAGAAAGAGAGAGAGAGGCGGAGAGTTGAATTGTGAATTGAATTGAGAGAGACAGAAAGAGAGAGAGAGAGAGACAGAAAGAGAGAGAGAGAGGAGGCAAATGAAGTGAGCAGCCAGCCTGTGTCCTCTGGACAGTGAGCGCCTTGTGGAGGCCGTAGCCCGGCGACTAATGACTCAGTCAAACTCCCAGAGGTATTTGAGGGGGGGGGGGGGGGGCTCGACTTCTGGGAACGGCCTCTCTCTCGATGGACAAGGAGCCGACAACTCAATTTCCTTGGTGACTCTCGCTGTTGAACCGGCTCCAACGTTCCCGTCTCATTACGGCGCTCCACCACTAGAGGGCTCTGAGTTCATCGGGAAACCTTATAGAATTATATTATTATACGACTGGGAAAACAAGTCTGCGTCACAACAACAGCACAACAACAACAACCTTCTAGCTCGCGGCGGGTTTGACGTGTGATCACAAGCCGATGCCGTCACGCGCCTCCTGTCGATCCGCCTCCAGCGGCGCCAACATGGACGGGGATGAAATCCTCCGGCTGACCCTCCGCTCAACCCGGCTGCTGCCCATTTGCATAGCGAGTTAAGTCTCAGCCGCTATCTGCACCTTCTCGTCCCGCGATGATCACGTAAACCTGCTTCAACGCGCTTTAATCGACATGAAAAGGAAATACAGCGATATTCTCTCAAGAGATAAACGTCCCTTCCACCCGGGGGCCCGTAAACGCAGCTTGGGGGGGTAAGTCGGTCTGAAGAGAATGCACCAACGTCACCAAACTGGGGTTCACGTAGTTTTTTGCCAAAACAACAACACCCACCTCTTTTAATTATTGTGTTGCACTCTGGGGAAGAGCAGGGGGGGGGGGGGGCGGGGAGTACATGCCGTAATCTTATTTAAAGGGACAGCGCTCACATCCACTTGGCTCCTTTCCCTTTTCACGGCTCTTTTCTACTCGCCTATGAAAGAAACATCTGTGTGCCTCGCTCAAAAGGACCGCACACTCACACACACACACACACACACACTCACACACTCACACTCACACATCCTCCATCACTCCTAAACCAGCCCCATCCAAACAACACACGGGGGCCTCCGTTGACTTTTGCTGCAAGCTGATAAAACCAAGAGAGTGGGCAGCATTTGTGGTGTTCCAGGTCGTCTCCGATTGGCCGGTTCCGGGGTGAGAGGCGCGCTAACGGCCGCCGTCATTGGGCAGTAATGGATGGAGTGGCCGGTGCGGGGCCACGGGGCCAGGAGCCAGAACAGGAGGCGCTTTTCACAGCACCGTGGTTACCACCAGGGGAACAAATTCAGACACTTGTCTGGGAGCAGCTCTCGCCCTGGGAAAGGGAAACAGGAAGTGGTACACGGGGGGGGGGCAGAGCTTGTTGAGCTGCATTCAAACTGAATTAAGAACAGCTTTCAGTTGTTAATCTGGGAGGAGGAGCAGAGTCCAGGAGGACGTTTGGTATCCAGCTGAATGTTGTTCACTTCCAGCCCCAACCACACGAGGCCCTGCAGAGCCTCCTCTGCTCTCCTGAAGGCTCCTTCAGCTTTTACGCCTCGAAAAGGCTCTTTTTCTATTTCTTGTGAGTTTTTCCTGATCCGATGTGAGAGGTCAAAGGTCGTATGAGTACAGATTGTGAAGCCAAAAAAGGCAAATTGGTGTTTTGTGATATTGGGCTGTATGAAATAAAGTGAATTGAATTGTTCTACCACAGAAGAAGAGCTTGAGGAGAAGCCGGCAGGCCGCTGGACGCCCGTCATGTCGGATCGCTTTACTCAACTTCAATTACAAACCCTGAGAGATGTTCTCAGTCACCTGTCATGACCGAGGAACAAGGGAAAGGACTCCTCCCACTGTCGGTGTGTGTCGTTTAAAACACAAAAATAAAAGTCTATTCCCTGTCGCCCTGAGGGGGGGGGGGGGGACTCGAGAGGAACCGGGAGCCGGCCCTCTGGTTTTCATGGCCGCCTCCTGAAAGGGTTCATCTCAGCATGTCGCCGGCGCTTCACACAGAGATCGTGTTTCCATCGAGCCCGAGGGCGAGCGCCGGGGTCTGGCTGCGGAGGCAATTAGCGGGGCGACCCGGGGGTGGGGGGGGGGGTCACAGTGGGAGCCATGGGTGAGATTTTGGGTATTAACATAAATGTCCGAATTAACTGCGCCAGAGAAGTCCTGCCTCTCGCTCCCATGAGGCGATGTAACCACAGCGGGGGAGGGTAAACCCCCGGGCCAGATCTTTGTGGTCCTCTTTTTCTTTCTTCCTTCCTTCCCTCTCTCTCTCTCTCTCTTTTTCTTCCATCCCTCTCTCTCTCTCTCTCTCTCCTGGACCGATACCGAGTATCCAACCAATACCATGAATATTTTAGAAGCTTTAATTATGTCATTATTGTGTATTTTATTCATTCAATCATTCCAATACAATATTATTATATATAACATACAAAACAGTGACTGACGATGTAAAGGTAGAAGCAAAGATGATGATATATTCCTATCCGAAATTATTATTATCAAATAAATCAGATAATTAATATAAAATAAAGAAAAAGTTTAAAGAAAATAAAAAAATTAGGCCTGAGTTAAACTTAAACTTTCCAAACTAAAAAAAAAAAAAAAAGTAACCACTTAGCACACAGATAGAAATGTGCTGACTTGTTATTTATTAGAATATAATGGCATCAATATCATTTTTCAGGGGCCCGCCAAACGAAAAAGAGGGGCTACATGTCTGATGGGAGGGCCTACATGTCTGATGGGAGGGGCTACATGTCTGATGGGAGGGGCTACATGTCTGATGGCAGGGGATACATGTCTGATGGGAGGGGCTACATGTCTGATGGGAGGGGCTACATGTATAATGGGAGGGGCTACATGTATGATGGGAGGGGCTACATGTCTGATGGGAGGGGCTAAATGTCTGATGGGAGCTCATCCACATGTTCAAATGCCGTAGTTTAAAGGTGTGATATTTATTATATTTTAATATCTGAACGTGAATAGACGGTGAATGTGGCGTACCTGCTCCACCTGGATCTCGTACTCTCCGTTCAGCTTCTTCCCTCTGAAATACTTCGCCCTGCAGAAACACGGACGACAAAATGTTCAGCTCGTGGACAGCCAACACTACATCGCTGGCAAAGAAAGCACAGAGGCGCCTCTACTTCCTCCGGAAACTGAGGAAAGCAGGGAGCCCCCCATCCATCATGTGCACCTTCTACCGCGGCACCATGGAGAGCATCCTGACCAGCTGCATCACTGTGTGGGGCGGAAGCTGCACAGACCACAGCAGGAACGCCCTGCAGCGCATAGTGAAGGCAGCTGGAAGGATCATGGGTGCCTCACTCCCCCCCCTCCCATCCCTGCAGGACATATACAACACCCGCCTCACCCGCAAAGCGACCTCGATTGTGAGTGACCCCTGCCACCCCTCACACGGTCTCTTCAGCCTCCTGCCCTCTGGGAGGAGGTACCGGAGCCTCCGGGCTCACACCGCCAGGCTGTCCAACAGCTTCATCCACCAGGCGGTCAGGAAGCTGAACTCTCCCCATCCTCCCACTCCGTCCTCTCTCACAATTTATGTTGTCTATATGTTTACATGTTTCTTACTATTTTTGCACTTTATGTTGTCTATGCACTTTATGCTGTCTATATGTTCACATGTTTTTTACTATTTTTGCACTCTATGTTGTCTATATGTTGCACAATTCACTTTATGTTGGACAGAAGAGAAACGCAATTTCGATCTTCTGTATGTTTGCACATATGGAAAATTGACAAATAAAACTGACTTTGACTTTGACTTTGAAATGCAGAAACGACAAAAATCGTACAAACATCGTCCGAGAGAACAGAATACATGTTTTTAATAATCTGCTGATAAAAATCATGTGCTACGTGGTTAACTTTGTTATTTCTTTTAAAAGTTTGGGAAGTTTAAGTTTAAGTCAGGCCTTATTATTTTATTTTATTTGTTCTTTTTCTTTATTTTATATTAATTATCTGATTTATTTGATTCTAATAATTTAGGATAGGAATATATCAGCATCTTTGCTTCTACCTTTACATCGTCAGTCTTTCTGTTTTTTATATTATATATAATAATATTGTATTGATTGAATGAATAACAAAGAGAGAGAGAGAGAGAGAAAGACAATTTTGCCTCCGTCCTGATTGGAGGCCCAGCCTGTCAGGACGGAGCAGCGTCTCCATGGAAACCTTCAGACTCTCTGCAGGAACGACCAGGAGGACTCAAACCCCGAGAGGAGGAGAGCGGCGGAGGGACGGACACCGTCATCACATCCACCACATCCACACCGTCACCACATCACATCCACACCTTCATCCACACCGTCACCACCGTCACCACATCACCACATCCACCACATCACATCCACACCTTCATCCACACCGTCACCACTGAGGTTAGAATATCAACGGGAGACTCGGAGTGGATCCTGGGGTCCAGGTTCTAAGTCGATGCAGAAGAGAGAGAACCACCTGAGCGTTGAGTGTTTGAGCCTCTGAGGCTGTGGCGCGGCGCCCCCTGCTGGCCGAAGCCCGTCACTGCGACACAGAGCCTCAACGCGACTGAGGAGCTGAACGTGAACCTGCAGCGACACCTAGCGGCCACTACAGGTACGTGTGTTTTAATGTAAGGTACTGTATATTGATCAAGATTAAATATTGATATTAAAAGCTATATTTATCGTATTAATGTTTCCATCTGAGAGCCATGTGGAGGGTCAGTCCCGCCGTACAGGCGACAGAAGTTAACTCTATAACTCTTTTTTATTACTATCTTTTTTAATTGAAACTAGGCATCAATTAGACATTTAATTGAGTTTATTTATTTACAGATGTCTCTCAGACATTTGAAATTGCATGTCCAGATTTTTAGAAGATGCTCATTTGAGTTAAATACATATTTAGACCAAGAAGTGTAAAATATAGTATAAACAACAAACATACACCTCAAAGACCTGATTTTATTTTTATAAATGAATGCATGTACATTCGAGAATAGATCACTCCTAATTCAGACATTGTTCTCTTCTTTTGTTGTTTATCCTATATTTTTACACATTTAACTAAAATGAGCATCTGGAAATGTAATTTCAAACGTCTGAGAGACATCTGTAAATAAATAAACTCAATTAAATGTCTAATCGATGCCTAATTAGGAGTGATCTATTCTCTATTGTACATTCATTGATTTATGACAATATAATCAGGTCTTTGAGGTGTTATGTAACACATTTTTCCCACTAAGCCAAAATCTTCTCCATGTTGTGGATGTCCATCGTGAGTTGAGTGAAGACTCAGAGTCTGGTTGATCATCACAAACACGACGATGACGTCAGCACTTTGGGGGGATTTCAGGGGGATAAACAACAAAGAGTCCTCGTGCCTTTGAAGAGCTCTGAAACCACCGCGGTGCTTCTGCCACCCGCTTTAACGAAGTGATCATATTTGATCCCCCGTGATGCTTCAGTGCATAATGATCCCGGATGATTGTGGCGTATTGATCCTGGAGAAACCAACAAGATGAACGGCTGCACGTCAGAGAAGGACAAAGACCTTCAACGTGCACGTTAAGATTCACGATGTATACGACCGCTCAAGAGTTTAAGGTCACATAGAAATGTCCTTATTTTTTATTAAAGATAATATTAAATGAATCATAAACTCTCTACATAGTTAATGTGTACATGACTATTCTCTGGTGTGTAATGAAGTCTCTACAGAGGTGTGTAGAGGCCCATCTCCATTGTTCTAATGGTACATTGAGTTATCGCCTTAGAAGACTAGCGGAGGGGTAGAAAACCCTTGAAAACCCTTTTTGTGAGCACAGCTGAAAACAGTTATGCTGCTGAGAGAAGCTATAAAACTGGCCTTCCTTTGAGCCACAAGAAGAACTACATTAATGTCTGGACTAGATTTTATATTCAATTTATATTATTTTGATATATAAAAGTGACAAACAAATTGTCTGCGTGACCCCAAACGTTTGACCTGTAGTGTACGAGGTGTGAATGTGACACACACACGCAGGCAAAAATACACACACAGGCTAAGATACACACACACACACACAGGCAGGTCCACCTACCAGTCCGTGTGCAGGTCGTCGATGACCAGCAGGGTCTTGGGTTTGCGTACGACGGGTTTAGGGGGCGGAGCCCCGTCGGCCGCGCTCGCCGCCGACTTGGCGTGCGCGGCGGCGGCGACGTTCTGGGCCATCTGGGCGCTCTTCACCACGCTGGAGAAGGAGCTGAGGAAGCCCCCCCCGCCCCCCCCTCCCCCCGGAGCGGAACCCGAGCCCGGGGCCGGCGGGTTGGAGGCCGGGGGCGGGACGCTCGGGGGCTGCCGCCGCTCGGCGGCCGGGGAGGCCGGCGAGGAAGCGGAGGAGGCCGGGGCCGGCGGCCGCTGCACGTCCATCATGTAGCCGTTGGGCAGGTTGGCCACGAAGCTGCTGTCGGACAGGCGGCGCCGGAGGTAGTTCATGGCGCTGGGCGGGTCCGTCGGGAAGAATGCCTGAAGTCCTGCGCGGAGGGCAAAGAAACACGAGGAGAACATCTCATTATGCGTGACACCTGGTGTTAAATCCTTAAAGCTGAACTCACAGTTTAAAGAGTTCTGATTGGTCGTCATTCTGTAACACATGATGTCACTCGGGATAAACACGAGTTACGGTGCAGATGATAATATTAATAATACATTTAATTTATATCGCGCTTTATGTGGACATGAGAACAATAGATAGGTTATCCACGTATTTGGGATATTTTGATAACACCTGTTGGTGTCAACTCTAAAAAGGGGCGTGGTTAAGTCACATGACGTCTCCACACAGAGCGCCATCACTGAGGCAGTGAGTCGAGTCTCCAAGCAGATATATCGGAGGAGTAAAAGAAGGGACTGTGGCTCAGCGGTAATCACAGGCTTCGCTCCGTAATGACGGGGGGCCTCCGGGGCCCCTGCTGGGGGTCTTTGCATCTCCATTCTACACATCTTGTAATTGGCGGGTCGCGGCTGAAGGGAGATGGCGGTTTCCTTCCTGCCGGTTATCTGTTCCTCCTCCTGATGATCTGCTGTTCCACACATCACCACCGGGCGGCTCCCGTGAACTCAAACCCCGTGAGGCCCGTGAGGCCGTGAGGCCGTGAAGCCCCTGATCAGACAATCATATTCAATTTTGTTCTTATTTATTTCTGGTTATTTATTGTTATTTTAAAAAAAATTCAACTATTAACAATTACATCTTTTTTTATTTATTTTTTTATTCTAAATCATATGTAAACTCTGTTTGTTGTATTCCAGGTTTCTTTGTAGGAAACTTTCATATCATTTAGAAACCAACTCCTACTTGCATTAATATAATTATCTTTCTTTTGAGTTTCTTTAGCCGTCAACTAAAAGATTTATGGACAGAAGATGAACCGACAGCCTCCAGAAGTCGTCTTTCTGCTCCAGGAACTCGTGGGTCACTTCACGCTTCTAATGTGTGAAGATTCTCTTTGAGGACTTTGATAATGAACAAACAAATATTTGGGTTTTGGGATTATTGGACCCAAAAATAACAAAATCAATTCAAACATGTCAAATTATGGCCATTTTTCAATGTTCTATGAACAGAACCAGGGGGGGGGGGGTCGAGAGTGACATCGATCGGGGATGGCAGAGACCAAATGCTGTGAATGAAGAGAGCTTCCACCTGCCCCAAGGCATTCTGGGGGGGGGGGGGGGGGGGGGGGATATAAATAAACGTGTTGGACTCGCTGCCAGATGGAAGGTCGTGACAATCACCACCTGCCGTCAGCGCTGTCGCCATGGATACCGGGTTTTTCGTCCGTCCGCCTGAAATCTATGACGTAAATATTCCCGATGACGTTCTGTCAGAATGTCCCCGTGACCGACGGTCAGTGAAGGCATCTCCAAAGACAGTTTTTCCCTGCTGCGTTTCTGACGCTGCCTGAAACAGAAGAGTGAAGCATACAATCGGACTACTGTCTCTTTAAGGCTTCGATATCAAACACCAGCCAATGTAACGCCTGCCTTTCTGGAAGCTATTTCAAGAGTTGATATTTAGTATTCATAACCAAATAATGTGTATATGATCCACACTTGTGTTGGAACACATCCCAAGATGAAAACCACCAACATGAAAGACAAATGTTCATGTTGTGCCAATCGTCGACATCTGAAAGTAACATTCAGTTTCCTCCGAAAACAAATTCTTCCAGTCGCTCGTCACACGTGTGAGAATCACGACAACTAATCTCAGAATCTCAGAATCTCAGGCCGATTCCACTCTCCAAGGCCGGTCAGCTCCCCGCTGCGGCTCTACGGTCATCAATAAAACCCTCGCACGCTGTTCCTCCACCAATCAGACCCGCGAGCGGCGTCCAGAAGCCTGACTGACGGCGTGACTCACGAAGCCACGATACGCGCCGCCTCGGAAGCAGCGGCGCTAGCGTGACGTGGCGGCGGGAGGACGTGTGGAGGCCCGCTGCTTATTTCAATCGGCGTGTTGCGCAACGTGTGAAGCGGCAGCTCGTGAGGACGCCGGCGGTTTGGAGCCGCGAGGAACACTTTCAGGGCGACGTCGAGCGAAACCAGACGAGACGTGAAAAACGGGGACATCGTTTTTCGACAAGAACACTGAATCTCAGACGGATCGTTCCAGATGGAGGAAGTCGAGGCGTCGGAGCCGAGTCACCGCGCTGCGACCTCACTGCGACCTCACTGCGACCTCACTGCGACCTCACTGCGACCTCACTGTGACCTCACTGTGACCTCACTGCGACCTCACTGCGACCTCACTGCGACCTCACTGCGACCTCACTGCGACCTCACTAAGGCAACGACAGGAGGGAGAACTGACCTCTGACCTTCTCCCTCTGACCTGTCTTCTTCAATGGAGCATAATCTTTGGGGATTTTCATGCAATCATACAATAAAATTCAATGGAATTCAGTATATTTTGTTTTGCCCAATATCACAAATTACAAACTCCCCTCAATCTGGACACATCGACATCCCTGACCTTTGACCTCTCACATCGGATCAGGAACAACTCCCACATTTTTGAGCTGCTGAACAACAAAATATTGCACTTCATAACAAAGCGACAGCCCTACTTAATAAAATGCACCGCCCCGATTTCATTAATATCAGAAGACATGACGAGCATTCTGCTGATGCATCGTTTCCATATGAACGTCAGCTGGTTGTTGAAGCTCCTCCCACAACACAGCAGCCTCCACATCACCACAACTCCTACATCAGTCTCCTCTGTGAGGCCCGTTGCCCACGGAGACGCACCGGACCGGCCGATAAGGACAAGGAGGTCAGCGGGGTGATCACGAGTGGCTTGAACCTTCCCTTCACGCTGAGGCCGTGTGTCCGGAGACAGACGAGATAACTCGAGGACGGACTTGAGATTCATATTTCATTGTTTGTTTCTCAGCGATGTCGTCAGCGCTAAAGGTCGAGCTGCTCGGCAACGAGCGCCTTAAAGGGAAGCTGGACATCAGAGAGTCACAGGCGAGCCCTGGCTGTGGTTTGATCCCAGTTGGCTGACAGCAGCCTGCACACACCATTACATTCTGGTTGAAATACCACATTTTAACGGAAACATGAGCCATCCTCTCACGGAGCGGCCGCATGAAACCTCGATGGAGGAGGAAATAAACACAGAAATCTCTCGACTTGTTTCAAACTCACAGGTACAAACCTGGTTTGAGGGTCTTTTGTGTTCATTTATCGTAAAATGTTGGTTAAAATTAAACATTAATAACCACTTGTAAAATGAAAGTAGTCCCTCATGGCAAAACTATCAATTAATTTACTTACAAACGAGAAATTTGCTCTCAAAACCTTTTGTTTGTTTGTTTGTTTGCGTAATAAAGACACAAATCTACCCTCATGTGATGATACTCATAGTTTGTTTACATGGGGACCAAAGTGGGCGGAGACTTTCTTTTATATTTATAAAAAATATTCAATATCGGTCGCTCATTTTTGGCCAAATTGGTAAAAATGAAGGGTGAATGGCCTCAGCTTCAGGAGCTACAGTTGGCTTCGACCCACGCGGTGCGTTCAGGGTCCATGACAGGGATCTGACTTTACAACCCCCCGTCCCTCCTTTGTAATCCACGGTCACAGTCATGGGGGGGGGGGGGGCTGAGGGGGGAATCCCTGCACAGATACACAGATACTCTCCCCCAGCACCGAGCCGCCAGGCCGCAGCGCGCGCGGGTCCCCCATCCGGGGAACCACGATGAGACTAACGGGGGGAATTAAAAATACAGAAAGATGAGCTTCTGTTCGGAGAGGCTAATTTATCCCTGAAGCACAGCCCGCAGCGCGAGACACACACACACACGCACACGCACACGCACACGCACACGCACATGCACACGCACATGCACGCGCGCGCGTTGGAAGGATGGACGCAATATATGCGCAACATCGAATTACCTGAGGGTGGTCTGTGATGAGCACGTCTCGAATGATGACTCTTCCTCCTCCTCTTCTTCTTCTCCTTCCTCTATTATTCTTCTTCTTCTTCTTCTTCTGCTGCTGCTGCTGCTTCTTCTTCTTCTGCGCTCAGGTCCGCGGTCCTCCTCAGCCTGCCAAACAACCCCCCCCCTCTCTCTCTCTCTCTCTCTCTCTCTCTCTCTCTCTCTCTCTCTCTCTCTCTCTCTCTCTCTCTCTCTCTCTCTCTCTCTCTCTCTCTCTCTCTCTCCTCTCTCTCTCTCTCTCTCTCTCTCTCTCTCTCTCTCTCTCTCTCTCTCTCTCTCTCTCTCCTCTCCTCTCTCTCTCTCTCTCTCTCTCTCTCTCTCTCTCTCTCTCTCTCTCTCTCTCTCTCTCTCTCTCTCTCTCTCTCTCTCTCTCTCTCTCTCTCTCTCTCTCTCTCTCTCTCTCTCTCTCTCTCTCTCTCTCTCTCTCTCTCTCTCTCTCTCTCTCTCCCTCCCTCCCTCCCTCTCGCTCTCTCCACAATGCATGCCGGGAACGTGCGGGGTGTAGTCTGTGGTGCCTTCGCGCTGCAGCCGGTCCGTGAGGCTCAGCGTCTCTCAGTGAACATCACACGTGAAGCAGAAACAATAATTCTGGGAGCATAAAACATTCAATTAATTAAATTAATTTACTTGTTTTGATCCCTGTGGGGAACATTTTCTCCTGCAAGAAAAATACCATGGTATTTAATCTTATTTAATTACAGCTATTTTGTTGTTTTAGTTTCCAAATTCCAATAAAATGAATGAGATAAAGATCGGATAGTTTCCTTGTTATCGTGTTAATGTTCTCATTTGACCGCCGTGGGACTGAAGCTGTGGTCAGAGGGTAACCCGGCTTTTAAACAGTCGCCAGGTGGAGAAAAACAACTCCAGATTGTTGCTCATGTTGCTTTTTCTTTGCTAAATATTTGTATTTAAAATATAGGAAAGTATACGTCTATGTCAAAGACTCAGCTTTAAGCTTTAAGACAATTTCTTGAGTGTAAAAAGTCGAGAGTAAGATGAGCAAAATACCACAATTATGCTTCACATCCCTCCGGTGGACATCTGGTGCAGGTGGAAATTATAAAACACGTTTTCATAATTAGAACACATGGCATGCAGTTGGAAGGCCTGCAACACGTTTCATATTTCATGTGAATATGACGCACGTCATTTAATTACCATATATGTCTTTTGTTCATACACCCTTAACAATATCTTTCATTCTTCTTGTCAATATAATAGATAATATGTTCACTCTAATGCTTTAAAGGGGGCGTTGAGGTGCCCTCCGTCATAATAATTTTTTAAAATATTGATATATATATTTATATATTTGTACATATGAATTTATATATATATATATATGTATATATATATTTATATCTATATATATTTATATAGATATAAATATGAATTATATTTATATATATTTATATGTATACATATGAATATAATTATTATGACATATATTTATATATTTATATATATACAGGACTGTCTCAGAAAATTAGAATATTGTGATGAAGTTCTTTATTTTCTGTAATGCAATTAAAAAAACCAAAATGTCATGCATTCTGGATTCATTACAAATCAACTGAAATATTGCAAGCCTTTTATTCTGATTTATTGCTGATTATGGCTTACAGCTTAAGAAAACTCAAATATCCTATCTCTAAATATTAGAATATCATGAAAAAGTATACTAGTAGGGTATTAAACAAATCACTTGAATTGTCTAATTAACTCGAAACACCTGCAAGGGTTTCCTGAGCCTTGACAAACACTCAGCTGTTATAAATCTTTTTTTTTACTTGGTCTGAGGAAATATTAAAATTTTATGAGATAGGATTTTAGAGTTTTCTTAAGCTGTAAACCATAATCAGCAATATAAAAAAAAATAAAAGGCTTGCAATATTTCAGTTGATTTGTAATGAATCCAGAATGCATGACATTTTTGTTTTTTTAATTGCATTACAGAAAATAAAGAACTTTATCAAAATATTCTAATTTTCTGAGACAGTCCTGTATATATTTATATATTTATTTATTTATATATATATATATATGTCGATAAATACAATGTATATTCATATATATTTATATTTATACATATTAATATATATATATATTTGTACATATGAATATAAATATATATACATATATTTATATCTCTATTTATATATATATATACATATATATTTAAATATTTTTATACATAAATATAAAAATAATATTTTATATATATATTTATATTCATACATATGAATAGAAGTATATATACACATATTTATATATATTTATATATATATTTATATATCAATCTTTTTTAATATATATATATTTATAGGTATAAATATATATATATATATATATTTAAAAAAGTATCCACTTAATGCTTTTTAGCTAAATGCTAATGTCAGCATGCTAATATTCTCAGAACAAAAAAAACAACTGCAGAATTCAATAATGGCGATATCTGTCAGGCATAGTCATCATTGAGGTAAATATTTCATGACGGCGCTCAGACCCAGAAGAACCTTCTGACCCGCAGCTGTCATGATGCAGCAGCACCGTTCATCATCCTGGTCTCCACTCTGTTGTTCAGATGGATTCTCTGTGTGGTCAAAACAAAGTCATCTGAGCACAGCCCGCTGATGGCAGAGAGTTATAATAATAATAATAATAATAATAATAATAATAATAATAATAATCATATAAGTCACTTTCTGAAATATCAACTCGATGGTTTTATTTCTGGAGTTGAGGTAATAATGAGAACCTGCAGAGCCGAATTATGACACCGCAGTCAACACGTTACGTAACAGGATTAAAAGCACGGCATGTTTTAATGAAGTCGTGTGAATGAATGTCGAGATCCTGGGATTGAGATGGAGCTAATGAGACCTTAATGAGGCGCGACGGTCCGCCTCCCAACCCTCTGAGGGAAACCGGCATCTTCATCGACGCTGCGATGGCAACTAATTAATTCCACATTTAATGCTCCGCTGCAGTGGAATCTTCCATCAGCCTTTATTTGGGGTTTTACAAGAAACATTAAAGGAATCTGAGCCCCAAAAAGCCTTTCTTTAATGTTCCGGCATTGATTGGATGTTTAAATGGCGTCGGCGTGAATTCATGACATCAGCAACTCTCTGCCTGGATGCAGGTGTGGGGCCTCGGAGACACAGACACACACGTCGTCAGCCAATCACAGCGAGGCACATCTGCACAGAGCAGCTGCACACAAATAGATGCTGGGGGAGGATGCTGGAGTCTCCATCTCACTTCCTGTGTTTCCTGTGTTTCAGTTTCACTTAAATACAAAATGCTATTACAGGTCATACATGTGTTCAATCATAGAAGAAGAGCTTCAGCAGCAACTAAAGGAAAAACAAACACAAGATGTAATGTAAGTTCATTAGAAAAGGCTTTTATATATATATATAATTTTTTGTAATTGTTTTTTAATGTATATATTTATATAAATATTTGTATATTTATATTTATAAATATGAATATAAATATATATTCATATATATATACATATATTTATATGTATATATATTTTTATATATACATATAAATATGTATATATACATATTTATATATATTTAGACATATAAATACATTTCTATAAATATTGATCAAAGTGGTGAGGCTCCACTTAATGCTTTTTAGCTAAATGCTAATGTCGGCATGCTAACATTCACACAACAACGATGCTAACATGTTGACATTTAGGAGGATAAACATTGAACACATTATCTCATTTATAAACATTGTTAGACATAACTAAACATTAAATATGAAGCACTGGACACAGCAGACCTGGTGATGTCACTAATGGGGGGGGGCGGACATTATGGACGCTGAGGAGACACTGAGCTCCTCTCTCCTTAAGGACGCTTAGGAGACACTGAGCTCCTCTTTCCTCTCCTCTCTCCTTATGGACGCTTAGGATACACTGAGCTCCTCTCTCCTCTCTCCTTATGGACGTTTAGGATACACTGAGCTCCTCTCTCCTCTCCTCTCTCCTTATGGACGTTTAGGATACACTGAGCTCCTCTCTCCTCTCCTCTCTCCTTATGGACGCTAGGATACACTGAGCTCCTCTCTCCTCTCCTCTCTCCTTATGGACGCTTAGGATACACTGAGCTCCTCTCTCCTCTCCTCTCTCCTTATGGACGTTTAGGATACACTGAGCTCCTCTCTCCTCTCTCCTTATGGACGCTAGGATACACTGAGCTCCTCTCTCCTCTCCTCTCTCCTTATGGACGTTTAGGATACACTGAGCTCCTCTCTCCTCTCTCCTTATGAACGCTGAGGATACACTGAGCTCCTCTCTCCTCTCCTCTCTCCTTATGGACGCTGAGGATACACTGAGCTCCTCTCTCCTCTCTCCTTATGGACGCTAGGATACACTGAGCTCCTCTCTCCTCTCCTCTCTCCTTATGGACGCTTAGGATACACTGAGCTCCTCTCCTCTCCTCTCTCCTTATGGACGCTTAGGATACACTGAGCTCCTCTCTCCTCTCCTCTCTCCTTATGGACGCTTAGGATACACTGAGCTCCTCTCTCCTCTCCTCTCTCCTTATGGACGCTTAGGATACACTGAGCTCCTCTCTTCTCTCCTCTCTCCTTATGGACGTTTAGGATACACTGAGCTCCTCTCTCCTCTCCTCTCTCCTTATGGACGTTGAGGATACACTGAGCTCCTCTCTCCTCTCCTCTCTCCTTATGGACGTTGAGGATACACTGAGCTCCTCTCTCCTCTCTCCTTATGGACGCTTAGGAGACACTGAGCTCCTCTCTCCTCTCCTCTCTCCTTATGGACGCCTAGGATACACTGAGCTCCTCTCTCCTTATGGATGCGTATCCACGAGGCCGTGTGGTTATTCTCCTCTCTCCTGCTATCAGCCAAATAACGATCTGACTCACTTCCTCTCTGGGGGGTGTGGGGGGGGGGGGGCGTTCTGGCAGCTATGGCATTCTTCCATCAGCTGGGACGAAACGGCCATGACTCAGCAGAAATATAAACACCTCACACACACACGCTGGCAAGGGTGAGCGCAAAAACCCCAAGGGAGGAGGAGTCATATTTAATTCATGAGCTCCTATAATGCAGGAAAAAAGGATTTCCTGGAAGCTCCTGGCGGCTCTGGAGGCTGGTTAATGTCGGAGGATGTTTACTGCCACCGGGGGGGCGGTCGCATCCCTCAGGGGGGGGGGGGGGGGGGGTTGTTTCCACCCTTGGGGGATAAAGAGTACACCACCAACTACAGTACACCACGCAGCGACACAGTGGTACTGTGGAGCAGCGCAGGTTTGCTTTCATGGAGGAACTCCCAGCTGGAAGGATTTCTATGACTTCGTTCCTTAAAGCTGCAGTCTACCTGTTGTTCCTGATCCGATGTGAGAGGGCAAAGGTCAAAGGACAGGGATGTTGTGTGTACAGATTGTAAAGCCCTCTGAGGAAAATGTGTGAGGTTGGTCCATAAATAGGTTTATATATATTCAGTTCATATAAAATAAATTGCATTCAAATAAAAAAATGTTTAAACAGCTAGAAGATGCTGCGGTGATAATACATATTAATTATTGCATAATGTAAAAGGGAAATCTCATCTTCACATTGCAGGACACACACACACACACACACAAGAAAACGCTGCTTCTGTGTGCAGTTTCTGCTTTTATTAAATGTATTTATTGATTTAAAAAAAACACATTCTCAGTTTTCAACAGTACAATTTGTAAAATTCTGATATTTGTATTTTGTATTCACACTCAGTCACAACGATAAAAGATGCTTTAACTTCAACAGACTCCAACATCTTGTTTAAATGAAGCTTTAATTAGTGTGACGACTCATTCTCGGACGTGACGTCGCCCTCTAGTGGCCGAGGAGCGGCGCAGCAGAAACTCTGGCTGCAAGAATTACCGGAAGAGAACCGAGGAAAATAGAGTCCTCAAACTTTGGATTTTTTGTGATTTCCTACCTATTTAGAGTAAAATAAACATCTTACAATTTAAACATTTTTAAAGTCATTTTGATTTTAAAAAGTACAGCATGTGAACCTCAGGACCATTTTCCATTTGAAAAAACTGAAAAAATAAAGATAAACGAACAAATTATGATAAAATATATAAGTATATAGAAACTCCTCCCGGCTCTTTAATGGATACCATCGCCAAACTACCCGCCCCGCCTGCCCGGCGCCGCCCCGTCTGCCCGGCGCCGCCCCGCCCCTTGAAGTGATCCTGATCCATAAGGTAAAATAAGGAAAAGGAAAAGGAGGCCCTAAGACACGACACACGAGTCATTCTTCTTTGGCGGAGGAGTCGGCGGAGGAGCCGGCGGTGGCGGTGGCGGTGGAGCAAAGCTCTGCTGGGAATAGGCGGGTCTGTACGTGGGCGTTGTGGGCGGAGCCACGGGGCGGGCGGGTTGGGGCGGCGGTCTGGGCGCGGAGCCGTACGCGTTCATGCCGGCCCGGTAGCACAGCAGGTACTCGGGGTAGATCTGGAGCTTTTCGAACACCACGAAGATGGAGGGGTCGGTGATGTCGTCCACGCAGCTGTCGAAGAAGTCCACGTCCCCGCCGTTCCTGGCAGGGGGCCGGCGGTAGTCGGCGTGGCCCTTGGTGTAGCTTCCCACCAGAACCCGGCACACGAACATGGACTTGAGGTCGGCGTCCCCGGTGTAGCTGTTGGAGTATTTGGCGTCCCGGGCGAAGTAGCTCCCTGAGAAGACAGAGTGGAACATCGTCACGTTGAGGTCCAGTAACGACCAGCGCCAGAAACACAGCAGGTCAAAGGTCAACACGGCCCCTAAGGCACATAATGTGGCCCCTGATGCCAACACACGCCCCATAAGGCCCTCTAATAATTATGTTATTAATAGTGCTCTGTTCTTTGTGTCCCGTCTGTACTTCCTGGACGAGGTACACACGGAAAGAAATCAATAAATATAATGGGTTTTTTAAATAATAAAAAAAGAAATAAGTAAAAATTGCCCCGGCTACATCCAATCAGCTCCCTCCGCCCGGCTACATCAAATCACCTCCCTCCGCCCGGCTACATCCAATCACCTCCCTCCGCCCGGCTACATCCAATCACCTCCCTCCGCCCGGCTACATCCAATCACCTCCCCCCTCTCGGCTACATCCAATCACCTCCCCCCTCTCGGCTACATCCAATCACCTCCCTCCGCCCGGCTACATCCAATCACCTCCCACCTCTCGGCTACATCCAATCACCTCCCCCCTCTCGGCTACATCCAATCACCTCCCCCCTCTCGGCTACATCCAATCACCTCCCCTCTCGGCTACATCCAATCACCTCCCACCTCTCGGCTACATCCAATCACCTCCCTCCGCCCGGCTACATCCAATCACCTCCCTCCGCCCGGCTACATCCAATCACCTCCCCCCTCTCGGCTACATCCAATCACCTCCCTCCGTCCGGCTACATCCAATCACCTCCCCCCTCTCGGCTACATCCAATCACCTCCCTCCGTCCGGCTACATCCAATCACCTCCCTCCGTCCGGCTACATCCAATCACCTCCCCCCTCTCGGCTACATCCAATCACCTCCCTCCGCCCGGCTACATCCAATCACCTCCCACCTCTCGGCTACATCCAATCACCTCCCTCCTCTCGGCTACATCCAATCACCTCCCTCCGCCCGGCTACATCCAATCACCTCCCCCCTCTCGGCTACATCCAATCACCTCCCTCCGCCCGGCTACATCCAATCACCTCCCCCCTCTCGGCTACATCCAATCACCTCCCCCCTCTCGGCTACATCCAATCACCTCCTCCGCCTGGCTACATCCAATCACCTCCTCCCCGGCTACATCCAATCACCTCCTCCGCCCGGCTACATCCAATCACCTCCCCCCTCTCCGCTACATCCAATCACCTCCCTCTCGGCTACATCCAATCACCTCCCTCCGCCCGGCTACATCCAATCACCTCCCACCTCTCGGCTACATCCAATCACCTCCCCCCTCTCCGCTACATCCAATCACCTCCCCCTCTCCGCTACATCCAATCACCTCCCCCCTCTCGGCTACATCCAATCACCTCCCTCCGTCCGGCTACATCCAATCACCTCCCTCCGTCCGGCTACATCCAATCACCTCCCTCCGCCCGGCTACATCCAATCACCTCCCCCCTCTCGGCTACATCCAATCACCTCCCTCCGGCTACATCCAATCACCTCCCCCCTCTCGGCTACATCCAATCACCTCCCTCCGTCCGGCTACATCCAATCACCTCCCTCCGTCCGGCTACATCCAATCACCTCCCCCCTCTCGGCTACATCCAATCACCTCCCTCCGCCCGGCTACATCCAATCACCTCCCACCTCTCGGCTACATCCAATCACCTCCCTCCTCTCGGCTACATCCAATCACCTCCCTCCGCCCGGCTACATCCAATCACCTCCCCCCTCTCGGCTACATCCAATCACCTCCCTCCGCCCGGCTACATCCAATCACCTCCCCCCTCTCGGCTACATCCAATCACCTCCCACCTCTCGGCTACATCCAATCACCTCCCTCCGCCCGGCTACATCCAATCACCTCCCTCCGCCCGGCTACATCCAATCACCTCCCTCCGCCCGGCTACATCCAATCACCTCCCTCCGCCCGGCTACATCCAATCACCTCCCCCCTCTCGGCTACATCCAATCACCTCCCCCCTCTCGGCTACATCCAATCACCTCCCTCCGCCCGGCTACATCCAATCACCTCCCACCTCTCGGCTACATCCAATCACCTCCCTCCTCTCGGCTACATCCAATCACCTCCCTCCGCCCGGCTACATCCAATCACCTCCCCCCTCTCGGCTACATCCAATCACCTCCCTCCGCCCGGCTACATCCAATCACCTCCCTCCGTCCGGCTACATCCAATCACCTCCCACCTCTCGGCTACATCCAATCACCTCCTCCTCCGGCTACATCCAATCACCTCCCCCCTCTCGGCTACATCCAATCACCTCCCCCCTCTCGGCTACATCCAATCACCTCCCCCCTCTCGGCTACATCCAATCACCTCCCCCCTCCCGGCTACATCCAATCACCTCCCTCCTCTCGGCTACATCCAATCACCTCCCACCTCTCGGCTACATCCAATCACCTCCCTCCGCCCGGCTACATCCAATCACCTCCCCCCTCTCGGCTACATCCAATCACCTCCCTCCGTCCGGCTACATCCAATCACCTCCCCCCTCTCGGCTACATCCAATCACCTCCCTCCGTCCGGCTACATCCAATCACCTCCCTCCGTCCGGCTACATCCAATCACCTCCCTCCGCCCGGCTACATCCAATCACCTCCCCCCTCTCGGCTACATCCAATCACCTCCCTCCGTCCGGCTACATCCAATCACCTCCCCCCTCTCGGCTACATCCAATCACCTCCCTCCGTCCGGCTACATCCAATCACCTCCCCCCTCTCGGCTACATCCAATCACCTCCCTCCGTCCGGCTACATCCAATCACCTCCCCCCTCTCGGCTACATCCAATCACCTCCCTCCGTCCGGCTACATCCAATCACCTCCCCCCTCTCCGCTACATCCAATCACCTCCCTCCGTCCGGCTACATCCAATCACCTCCCTCCGTCCGGCTACATCCAATCACCTCCCCCCTCTCGGCTACATCCAATCACCTCCCTCCGTCCGGCTACATCCAATCACCTCCCTCCGTCCGGCTACATCCAATCACCTCCCACCTCTCGGCTACATCCAATCACCTCCCACCTCTCGGCTACATCCAATCACCTCCCCCCTCTCGGCTACATCCAATCACCTCCCTCCGTCCGGCTACATCCAATCACCTCCCTCCGTCCGGCTACATCCAATCACCTCCCTCCGCCCGGCTACATCCAATCACCTCCCACCTCTCGGCTACATCCAATCAGCTGCCTCCGCCCGGCTCACCTTGGCCGAACACCGTCCCGTTGACGCCACACAGCCTCCAGTCGAAGTTGCTGAGGCAGATGACATGGACGTGTTTGGAGTCGGTGCCGTGGAAGAGCTGCTTCTCCGTCACGGGGCGTCCCCGGTTGTTCATCTTCATCTGAGTCTTCTGCCTGCAGGAGGAGGAAGACATCAGGCCGGGAGGACTCACAGGAGGGGGGCTGAGCCCCGAGGGGAGGGCCACGATGGGGCCTCCATCGATAGAGACGCATCATCGGTTCAACCAGGAAGGGATTTTGCTCTGTAGTTTTGCGTCATTCAGTATTTTATAACACAAGAGACAGATTTTCAGGGTCTTAGTGATAGTTGACGCTCATTTGGACTCCCTGATATAAAGATGAGCTAGATCAGTGTCAATAAATACAAAAACACAAAGAAGATATTAACCCTCCTGTTACCTTCAAATGTACTAACATCTTTTACCCTTTAAACCTCCAGAAAATTATTAGAATTAATATTGTTTCCCAAGTTTAAGTGTCAGGTACTTTATGTTTGTTTGTTGACGACCTAGATAGCCTTTAAATAAATAAAAATGTTGATATTTCTTATATGTTTTACAAAGTGAGAAACAGCCTGGAGTCAAATTGAACCCAAAGAACACCGATGCGTACGAGTTGTGTTCAGGACAGTGAAAACATATGTGACTTTTATGTTCTCCCAGTTGTCCCCAATAAATTAGGAAAAGTCATGAAATATGAAGCAAAAAAAATTATGTCTATCATTTTTTGAGAGATGTTAAAAATTGAATGGGGTGAAATTGACCCCAAAGGTAAGAGGAGGGTTAAACACTCAGCCGACTTTTCTTTAACCCCCACGTACCACTGGAAGATCTCCCAGAGGGCTTTGTTCTGAACCCGCTCGATCTGAACGATGTCGAAGCCTCGCAGCGTTCGGCCGAACAGAGACTCCAGATCCTGGAACTCAGCGGAGGAGCGCAGGAGGGGAACTCGCTGGAACACAAAGAAACAAGAAGAAACACAAAGAAACAAGAAGAAACACCATTACTCTTCAGCCCATGCAGAACATCCTGTTATTTACACGTCCAGCACTCTGTTATGACTGTTTTCATCAATAGTATTAGGATCCCATTAGTTTTTGATTTATTAATATACAACCTATTATTTATTATTATTAGGATGATGACTATTATAATTTGAGTAATATTTATTTATTTTCCATGATTGACTACTATACTTTTAATTGAGACCATATATATATATATATACACACATATTTATATATATAAATATATACACAAATATATAAAAATGTATATACTAGGGCTGTCAGCGTTAACGCGTTAATCTATGCGATTAATTTGGCCGCGATTAACGCACTAAAATATTTTAACGCAACTTTGTTAACTTCCGGTGTCGTTGAAGTTTTTTCACTCCTCTGAGTGTCAAACCGCGGCAGTCCGCCTCCTTCCTCCCATCTGCTCCTCCATATTCACAGAGAAGCAGAGGGCGACGTGTCGGAAGGTGCAGGGGACTTTTTGTTGTTGCTCCGCCCGATGCGCGCGCACACACGCCGGCATGGAGCTCTGCGGCGAGACGGAGAGCCGAGAAGAGTGACCGACACGTGGAGACAGAATGACATGCGGCTGTAGAGACGACCAACAACAGACGTTTAGTTTAATACAAGAACAAAGACGTCTTTAAGAACATAACCGTACATTACTTCTGCTGTAATCTGGCGCGATAGAGAACATGACAGGGGGGCGGGGCCTCACCCTGATAGAATGGTGGGGGAAACACTGGGATGTGTCACATGCAAAAGCCTTTAAAAGGTGAATTTACATTGTTTTGTAAAATGTATAAAATGAGCCCAGCCTCCAGAGGGTCACGTGACATATTTGAATGTCAGTCAGTTACCAAGGCCACTGGTTCTGCTGTTCAGTGTTAAAGATGACAGGACCAATGGGGTCTCTAATACACCTTGTTTACTAATCTGATGTTTCACTGAAGAAACAATTTATCATCCACGATATTAAATACCTCGCTGGCCCTTTATAGGTAGGAGCCTCTTTGAAAACACAGCTCTGTGTGAAGTTTGGTCTTTAAAAAAGAATACAATTAAACAAGTGTCTAAAATATACTCTGTCTGAAGGGATTACTCGTTCATCTAGAAGATTTAGTCTTTAGAAGAAAAAAAAAACTTTTAATCGCGATTAATGAATTTCAAAATGTGCGATTAATTAGTTCATTTTTTAAAATCGATTGACAGCCCTAGTATATACACATATATATATATATATACACATACACTACCGTTCAAAAGTTTGGGATCACCCAGACAATTTCGTGTTTTCCATGAAAACTCACACTTTTATTTATCAAATGAGTTGCAAAATGTATAGAAAATATAGTCAAGACATTGACAAGGTTAGAAATAATGATTTGTATTTGAAGTATACATTTTTTTCTTCAAACTTTGCTTTCGTCAAAGAATGCTCCTTTTGCAGCAATGACAGCATTGCAGACCTTTGGCATTCTAGCTGTTAATTTGTTGAGGTAATCTGTTGAAATGTCACCCCACGCTTCCTGAAGCACCTCCACCAGTTGGATTGGCTTGATGGGCACTTCTTGAGGACCATACGGTCAAGCTGCTCCCACAACAGCTCAATGGGTTGAGATCTGGTGACTGGCCACTCCATTACAGACAGCAAGCTGCCTGCTTCTTCCCTCAATAGTTCTTCACAATGTGGAGGTGTGCTTTGGGTCATTGTCCTGTTGGAGGAGGACATTGGCTCCAATCAAGCGCTGCCCACAGGGTATGGCATGGCGTTGCCAAATGGAGTGATAGCCTTCCTTATTTAAAATCCCTTTTACCTGGTACCTCCCACTTTCCCAGCACCAAAGCAGCCCCAGACCATCACATGACCTCCACCATGCTTGACTGATGGTGTCAGGCACTCTTCCAGCATCTTTTCACCTGTTCTGCGTCTCACAAATGTTCTTCTGTGTGATCCAAACACCTCAAACTTGGATTCATCTGTCCAGAACACCTTTTTCCAATCTTCCTCTGTCCAATGCCTGTGTTCTTTTGCCCATACCAATCTTTTCTTTTGATTGGCCAGTCTCAGATATGGCTTTTTCTTTGCCACTCTGCCTAGAAGGCCAGCATCCCGGAGTCGCCTCTTCACTGTCGACGTTGACACTGGCGTTTTGCGGGTACCATTTAAAGAAGCTGCCAGTTGAGGACCTGTGAGGCGTCTATTTCTCAAACTAGAGACTCTAATGTACTTGTCTTCTTGCTGAGTTGTGCACCGGGGCCTCCCACTTCTCTTTCTGCTCTGGTTAGAGCCCGTTGGTGCTGTTCTCTGAAGGGAGTAGTACACACCGCTGGAGGAAATGTTCAGTTTCTTTGCAATTTCTCGCATGGAATAGCCTTCATTTCTAAGAACAAGAATAGACTGGCGAATTTCACATGAAAGTTCTTTTTTTCTGGCCATTTTGAGAGTCTTATCGAACCCACAAATGTGATGCTCCAGATAATCAACTAGCTCAAAGGAAGGCCAGTTTTAGAGCTTATATCTCCAGCATAACTGTTTTCAGCTGTGCTAACATAATTGCACAAGGGTTTTCTAATCAGACATTAGTCTTCTAAGGCGATGATCAAACACAATGTACCATTAGAACACTGGAGTGATCGTTGATGGAAATGGGCCTCTATACACCTCTGGAGATATTTCATTAGAAACCAGACGTTTCCACCTAGAATAGTCATTTACCACATTAACAATGTATAGAGTGTATTTCTGATTGATTTAATGTTATCTTCATTGAAAAAAACAATGCTTTTCTTTGAAAAATAAGGACATTTCTAAGTGATCACAAACTTTTGAACGGTAGTGTATATATATACAAACATATATATATATATACATATACACATGTATATATATATATATACACACACATATATATATATACATACATACATATACACCCACACAACATTTTCTTTTTAAAGGATGAAGTGTGCAGACATGGACCGCGTTGCTCTTGTCGCCGCCTGCTGGCGGCACGATGAACTACAGTTCTGACTATCCATGCGACATCAGCGCCTCTCCAGGGGCGCCGGCCTGGCTTCAGGACTTCACCTCCATTACTCAGTCTGTCCTTCTTTCTCCGTTCATTCCCGGCAGTCATTTCTCTCCATCTTAGCCAGCGTTTTTTTAATGATAATTTTTGTATTATTGTGAAAAACAATAACAAAAAGACCAAAGCCAACAGTGTGCTGGTCGGTCTCGCGATACATTCGGACATTGCTACATTGGAACCAACTGAAGATGTAAATCTTCCCTTTCTGAGGCGGAGACAACATCCCAAGATAATTATTTTTAAGTTAACGTGTGTTACATAAGCCTCCCAAAATGTTGTATTTCTATGTCAAAACTTTGAAAGGGCTGCTTTGTTGACATCTGTTGACATTTTGTAGGGGCAGCTATCGAGCTGAATTACCATTTTGAAGAATGACAATCATATCATACAACTACATTTAGGACAGCTAGTGAGTGTGCGAAGTTCGCAATTTTAGCCGACGAGGACTGCGTTGCCACGGCAACAGCCTTTTACGGAACTAGATTTTGATAAGTTTTAATTACTAAGGTTTTTAGACTGCACTGACCAAATTTGAATTCTGTCCGATGATGCACCGAGGAGGAATTCACAAGACTAAAGCATGAAAAAAGAAGAAAAGAAATCACACAGAAACAAAATGGCCGACTTCCAGTACAGTTTAGCACGGGTCACCAAAACTTTTTGAAACTGAGACTTTAAGAATACAAAATAATATCGAGGGCGACTTGTTTGATACAAACTTACAGATCATCTTTTAATAATAATAAAATTAAAAAATAATATATATAAAGTGACTGTCTGATCACATATCAATGTTAATTATTCCTCACCTTATTAACAATAATTTCCAGAACAATGATGATATATTTAACATGCAACATTTATTTCTGTTAATCTGCTTCAACATTTGAAAGTCAGAGTATCACATGTATATTTTTGTAAATATATTTAGTATAAAGCACAAATGTAGCATTTTGCTCTTTATCGCACCATTTTTGTACAAATTATCAAATATTTGTAGGAAATCATTAACTGTCCTATCTAACCACTCCCGTTGAAACATTTAACAAGTCATCAGTTGTTTAAGATAAAACTAAAATAAAACTTTTTAAATGAATCATATGACATTAGTACTCATCACCAAATCTGCAGGATCATTTTTTCATAAATTGTTGTGTTAATGTTGTCATGGCGTTTCAATGAAAACCTGTTTTATTTTTATTTTCTGTAAATGTCTGTCAGTGGTCTTTCCTTCATGTCTGTGTGTCAGTGGGCTTCTTGAAGTCGTGGTGCGTTCACAGTACCGCGTATCCCGTGAGTGGAATCTGTGTCCTGTCCCAGCTGTCGGGTGTGGTGCTGAAGGTCTGCGGCCTTCTGGGGTCCGAAAGCAAAGTGGGAGCAGGATTATCGACTTTGAGGTTTCTAAAAGAAAAAAGGTGTAAAAGCACGGCGGCGTGTTCGAGACGTCGTACCTCACTCTCCTGGTGAGGACCTTGCCCGCGGAGACGAACTGAGGCCGTCGCTTCACCAGCCTCCTGGTGCTGTACTGCTTGTTCGTTTGCATCATGTCTTCAGGGGAAAGAAGAGATTCAAATGAGTTCTCCAGAACATGCACTGTGGTGGCCGGGGCGTGGTGAGGCTCAGTGAGCGGCGTAGGGAACAGGTGCCGGGAAGAGGCCTAATTGGCCTCAGCTGTAGGGAATCAGGGCGATTGACACACATTGGAACAAGTGTGCTCATTCCTTGGTGCTGGGGGGGAACCCGGGGATTGGGACAGGGTACATGCACAAAAGGTGTAAACGGAGAGATCTGTTGCGGAACGTTTGTTTACCCGGGAAGCTGAGCGAGTAGGACTGTGACCCGGCGGTGAACTCCACCACATCTCTGTCGTTGCTCAGGAACCTCTGCTCCATGGTGGAGCTGTCCATGGTGGCTGCTTTGTGTCCAGCCTCCTGCATCACAAGACAGAGGAACAGGGGTTTTAAACTTCTAAAACACATCGGGGACCACTGACCAATCAGGAGCGTGCTGCTAGTGGGTGCGAAAAAAAAACGTTTAAAAAAAAAAAGGAAATAAAGAAAGAAATGTTCAAATTGTGTGCTGCAGTTAATTCAGTGAAATGAAAACACGACAACTAGCCAGCGCTAGCAGCCTCTATGCTAAGCTAACCAGCCGTCTTTGTTTTAATGTCCTTCATTCTGTGTTTGTAGCGGCCAAAAACTACATTTTTACGTTTGCATCATTCTCAGACATTTAGTCAAGCAAAACAATCTCAACATGTAATTTCATTCCCTGGTCACCATTTTTTGTGGAAATGATCAGGAACAGAATTTGAATGTGGAACACCTGAACTAAAGCTTTTGTTGCAGATGCACCACATTTCTGAAATGTCAGTCCCTGATCTCATTTGACTCGGATGCGGTTTTCATCGGAGCTGGGACGTGTAACCCGACACCCACGGCCTCGGCTCTGGAAGGTGGATCCACTTTAACTAAAATGTCTCATTTCAGTCGTCCAACATGTGACGGTGGTGGCTGGGGCGTGGTTAGGCTCAGCTGTGGAGGGAACAGCTGCTGGGAAGAAGCCTTATTGGCATCAGCTGATCCCCTGCAGCTGAGGCCAATTAGGCCTCTTCCATCTGTTCCCCGAGCCACTCCCCCCCACAGCTGAGCCTAACTACGCCCCAGCCACCAGTCACATTTAGGGCTGTGGAGAACATCCCTGAAAGCTCCTCCGCCTGCCAACTCCTTATCGATGAGGACCGGTCAATGTTTACAGGGTCCGTGTGACATGGCGTCATCAGTCACGGCTTCAAACTTTGATCAGACGTACCCTGCAATGGTCAGTAGGACACACCGCGCTCAGCTCAAGGGCTGGGGCGGTCCTTTTTTTTAGAATACCCATGAAGCATTCCATAACTTAACCTTGTGTTGCTATAAAGAAGAATCCGACAGACTTTAACCTGGTGTGCCGTCTGCAGGTATCACGAGACAGAGACTCCAGTTACTCACAGCTGAAGCGTAAGAGTTCCACTTCCCAGACTCGTCCTCCCAGTACCAAACCCACTCGGTGGTGTGGATGTAGTCGGGCTCGAGCAGAGAGTTTGCGGTCGAGAGTCGACGCACTTTGTCCGATCCGCGGGTCATCGTGTCAAAATGCACCGGTGGCGAGCCGCGGCTAAAACACAGCAAATAGAAAACGAGCGTTAGATTCACACCGTTCAGTTCATGTGAGCGGCGCCGCCCGCCGCCACGTTGGTTCTTGTTCTCGCGATGTGGTTATTGTCGGGATCAAAGCACACGAGATGCAACGTGAGCTTTACGGAGGCCGAGAGGAGACGGGTTGGGTACGAACACGTGGAGACGGGTGACGACCAGAGCAGCCTGGATCAAGCCTTGCATTCATAAAAGTAGGCCAGCAAATAATAAATTAGCCATTATAACCAAGTTTAAGCTAGCTCTGAAAGCAAACGGATATCAGCTCGTAGCTAGCGCTAGCAACGAGCTAGCGCTAGCTATGAGCTAGCGCTAGCTACGAGCGCAACAGTCTGATATCCGTTTTCTTTCAGTGGTATTCAAAACCTCAGAACTCACCTTTGAGGCGGGCCTACGCCTGACGTGTTCCCCTCTTGGTTGATCTGCTTTTTTAAGTGTGTCCATCCTTGAACTGATTTTAATGTGTTGCACGGCGACCCCGAGAGCTTTTTAATTTTTTTAAAATTTTATATACTTTTATTAATCCCCAAGGGGAAATTAGTTCTCTGCATTTAACCCATCCTTAGTTATGAAGGAGCAGTGGGCTGCAGTGATGCGCCCGGGAAGCAACTGGGGGTTCAGTGCCTTGCTCAAGGACACTTCGACTTGCTACTAATGGGGAGAGCGGGGATCGAACCCACACCCTCGGGGTTGCAGGACGAGCCCCTTACCCCACTGAGCTACAGCCGCCCCCTTGAAAGGCGCCTTGTGAATGTATGATGAGCGCTGTGCGTCCTCCATGTCACCACACCGTACCTGTATGCGTTGGTCGGGTCACAGTAGTGCTTCTCCACCGCCTCGTTGTCCGGCAGGTCGGTCCAGCGGTCGCCCTCCCTGACCTCCCACTTGTACGGCATCTTGTTGTGGACTTTGAAGCATTGCTCTGAGGAGACATCGGCCACGAATTCAAAAGGACGCTCGACAATCGCAGAAGACGAGCCGGACGGACGACTCACCGCCGTGCACGCAGTGTCCTTTGATGAAGAACATGCAGATCTCCGTTTTATCTGGAGGACGCAAACAAAAAAACAGCACCGTGAAGTTTTTCCGACGTTCTCTCAAGCGACGTTTCGTAACGGGAGCTTTAGCGAGCGGGCGCATCGCTCACCTCGGACGCGCCCTGGCCGCGTGCTCGGCCCGGCGGCGGCGGCTGCGGCGGCGGTGGCGGGAACGGGAGCGGGGGCGGTGGCAGGAACTGGAACTGGAGCGGGGGCGGTGGCGGGAACGGGAACGGGAGCGGGAGCGGGAATTGGAGCGGGAGCGGTGGCGGAGGCGGTGGCGGGAGCGGTGGCAGGAACTGGAGCGGGGGCGGTGGTGGGAACTGGAGCGGGAGCGGTGGCGGAGGCGGTGGTGGTGGCGGGAGCAGGAGCGGGAGCGGTGGCGGGAACGGGAGCGGTGGCAGTGGTGGTGGCGGTGGCGGTGGCGGGAGCGGTGGCGGTGGCGGAGGCAGTGGCGCTGACGGCAGCGGGGATGTCGTCCGTGGAGCCGGTTCGCTGCAGCGGTTGAAGGTCGACGAAGTCGTCACTGAAGGACGAGTCGAACCAGCGGCTGTCGCTCAGTCCGTCTTCGGTGTACAGGTCCAACTCATCGATGCCCACGGCGATGTCGTCGGGGGAAGAGGTTCGATGCTGCACAGGATCGTTGCCCCGGTTACCTCTGTTACCTCCGTTGCCCCGGTTACCTCCGTTGCCCCGGTTCCCTCTGTTCCCTCCGTTGCCCCGGTTACCTCTGTTACCTCCATACCCCCTGTTACCTCGGTTACCCCTGTTGCCCCCTCTCCCTCTCCCTCTGTCCCACTGCCTTGCTCGTGGGTTCAGACCATCGTCGCCGCTCGCATCGTGGGGGTTGTTGTTGTTGGCGGCGCCACCGGAGCTCTTTCTGTCGTGGTACTTCAAGGCCAGTCTGTTGGCGTACACAGACCTCAGGGAGGGGAAGAGGTCGTCGGGCACGCCTCTCCTCTGCAGGCACGCGTACGGCTGCGGGGCGTGAAAGTCATGGGCCTTGGGGCAGCTGCAGTCCCGGTTCATGGACCTCTCGCACACATGCAGCCTCTTGCAGTCGTGGCCGTCCCCACACTGGCCGAACTCGCCGCCGCCATTGTTGTAATTGTGACATATCTGGCATGAAGAGAGAAAACATGGTGGTTACGATCAAGCAGGGCACAAGGCAACGAACACCACGTCATTTTACGCGGCCCCTGACGGCTTGAAAGACACACGATCGCCTTTAAATCCTGCGCTTTTATTTTGAAGGATTCAAATTACATGGATTTGTTAGAGAAATGTTCATGTGAACAATATTTCTACTCTCGAATAAACAATAATCAAATTCAAAGAGAGTTATCTAACAGTATGTTGGGGAGTGGTACACCGGCCCTTTAAGAGGGGGCCATGATGCTGATGTGGCCCACGGTGAAGATGAGTTTGACGCCCTGCTCTTCTTGGGCATCAAGGTTTTCAGATCCTCTTCCGTAGGCGGTGGCAAACTGATCCGACAACCAGGATTTGGAAAACCCGCTCTGGTTGGAGTCCGACTTACTTCGGGTATCAGACAGTTCCAGTTGTCGCTCTGCAGCAGCAGCGTTCGCAGCTCCGTCCGGCTCAGACTGTCCAGCCCGTGGGCGCTCAGCAGCGCCGCGTTGTTACCGCAGCCCAGCTCGTGGGAGTGCTTGCATCCGCCCCTGTCGTCAAAGAGCACGAGACGTGAGTTTCATGTTGGATTCCCGCGTAACATTTAGGAACCGCTGCGTATTTAGAAATACAAGAGGACACATTGAATGGATGTGAAAGTGTCTTACTCATTCACCTGTTGGTTGGAAAGACTTGCATCTACACAGAGTTCTGTTTAGAGAACACAGTATGGACCGGCTTGAAGTTTACACCAATTGGAGTTATACACAGCTAATATATATATATATATAAATACATATATTTAAGTATTTTCCAATGAACTTACATATATATATATATATGTATAAATATAAATACATATAAAAATATATATATAAATAAATACATATATTTAGGTATTTGCCAATGAACTTACATGACATCTTGTGTTTGTTTTTCTTTTTGTTTATTATTATTAATTTTTTTATATCTATATTTATATTTTTCTATATATTTAAAAAAAATATATATACACAAATATATATACAAACATACATACTTATATATACATACACACACACACACACATATAAATATACATATATATATATATATGTTCTTTCAGTCCACCGACCCGTCTGTAATCGGAAAAAAAACATCAAGCCCTAGAGATAGACGTTTCTCAATCAGCGTACTTGTGTCCTCGTGTCTCGTCATCAGTCGCAGCCCGGGGACATGTTCACATTCAAAGTCCGCTTCTCGCAAAGCACGGTCAAAACACCCGGATGTGACTTGATCCTCCCACTTTACCCAGAATGCATCAGAGGAGACTTGTGCGTCCTCTGGCCAGCATATATCCCAGAATGCATTTCACCAGCAACCGGAAACAGTAGCGGAGGAGAAAATAAACTACTGACAGTTGACTTTTTATAAATACGACTGTTGTTGAGTCAGGAATGTCATTTTAGGATGTTTTGTTTATTTGACTGTAAAAAATAATTTACAGTGAATAATTAGAGTAAACGCAGGAGCAAGAACAGCTGATGTGGTGACGTCATCAAGTCAGCTGCTGTTCCAATCGCAGAGAGACCGTCCTCCCGTTCTCCCGTCCTCCGGAGTCTGGACTCCGAAGTCTAGACTCCGAAAGAACACAAGTCTGTACTCGTGTACTTTGAATTGAGAAACGCCGAGAGTTACACCTGTCGCACCGCCATGTTGGGCCAGGGGCGTAAAGTAGATGGGGGGATTGGGGGGGGGGGGGGGTTTCGGGTTTTCCGGAAATGAAAGTGAAAACTTCAGTGGTTTTAGCCACATGTCTCGGACTCACGCTCAGACTTCGAGGCTTCCTTTAGAACTCTAAAGCTGAGGCGACACGCTTTCACCACGTCACGTGTTCAATTATCCTGGAGGTGTCCGCGTGAGGCTTGCATAGTACATGAACGCATCACGCGGGTCGAGGCCATTTTTAAAAAACAGGTCATTAAACGCACCTGTGACCGTCTCGTTCTTCACAGACTGACTTTAATTACATTTAGAAAATGGGGATTATGCGAATTTAAATTTACACACAACAACAACAACAACAGAGACAGAGTTGAAGCCAGGTCGCAGGCCTCTCCACAGCCTCGTGCTCTGAGTGTTTACCTCCTCTGGCTGAACGGGCAGTTTCCGGTGAAGAGGAACTGTCTACACAGGTGCAGCATGAAACAGGAGCCCGGGCACTCGAGGACCCGGCACAGCTTCAGCCGGGTCCGGGCCACCACCTTCGGCTGCCCGAAGGGCTCACACAGGGCAAACTTCTCCCGGTTGCGGATGACGTCATCAATAACGTTTCCCGAGCCGAGGTTACACGTCAAATAATCGGTGTCGACGGCTCCTTGGTTTTCGAGGATGAACTTCAGTATCACAGACTCCATGTTCGGGGCCCGGCTCCTTCCGCGTCTCCTTCCGCCTCCCAACTGCTGCCAGCTCCGTGGAGACGGAAAGCTCGCGCTGGTTTCTGATGTTTGGAAACCGAAACTTAACCGGGTCTATTTTTAGCAGGAATTGGAGCTGTAACGCCGCTCTTCTCCGCTAGGGGGCGTCGACGTGTTGTATGACCTCACACCCTCTTGTTTTAGTAAAAGACAACACATGGACATTTATGAATAATTATATATATATATGTTTATTTATATGTACATATATAAATATATATATATATGTGTATTCATATGTGTATATATATAATAATATATATATACATTTATATATTTGTTTGCAAGAGAACTCTATATAGATTTAATAATCTGTATAAAATCTATATAAATAATAATATTATTATTATAACACTGTATGCCAGTCAGGAAAAGAAAATGCAGATTATTTGATATAGATTATTAAATCATGTGACTATGAATTCTCCTGCACAAAATAAATATATTAATATTGTTTTTAATTAGGGCAACCAAATATACACATATATATAATATATATATATTATCTTTTGGCAGGAGAACTCATATTCACATGATTTAATAATTTATATCAAATACTCTGCATTTTCTTTTCCTGACTGACATGTAGACAGTATAATAATAATAAAAAAATAATAAAAACTTTATTTATATAGCACCTTTAAAAACAGAGTTTACAAAGTGCTCCACAGAGAATCAAGGCAAAACAAATATAATGGTAAGATACAAATATAAAATAAAAAACAACAGACAAACTCAATGAGGGGAACTAAAAAACTGCAGTCAGTAAGTGTTATTACAGAGTTATTAAGTAGGATTACATACATGTACCACAACAAATATCACATGATATATGTTATCGTGTGTTCCTAAATGGGCTCGTGCATAATGTGTTAATGTTTAAAAAAACTCATAAGAACATTTTCATTATTAGACCAACTTCTGTCGATTTGTGCTAAGGTGGTAAAGAAATAATCATAATTTGAACCACTAACATCTCATAGTGACCGCGTGAGCCAATGAGCGGCCGGGGGGGGGGGGGGGGCGGCTGCAGGTTTCCCATCAGCCCCCCCCCCCCCCCTCAAGGCGAGCTGCACGTGAGAAGGGAATCTTAGAAATGAATCTGTCTTTGTGTGTCCGTCAGTCAGTTGTGTGTCCGTCAGTCAGTTGTGTGTCCGTCAGTCTGTCACGTGTGTCTGTCAGTTGTGTGTCCGTCGGTCTGTCACGTGTGTCTGTCGTTGTGTGTCTGTCAGTTGTGTGTCCGTCGGTCTGTCGTTGTGTGTCTGTCGGTTTGTCATGTGTGTCTGTTGTTGTGTGTCCGTCGGTCTGTCAGTTGTGTGTCCGTCGGTCTGTCACTTGTGTCTGTCGTTGTGTGTCTGTCGGTATGTCATGTGTGTCTGTCGTTGTGTGTCCGTCGGTCTGTCGTTGTGTGTCCCGTCGGTCTTGTCATGTGTGTGTCGTTGTGTGTCTGCAGCTGCGACCTGCTGCGATTTCCTGCTTCGGGTTTCCCTTTAAAAGGGGGCGTGGCTGAATGCTGGGAATTCACGTCCAGATCAATGAGAGAGAGAGAGGGAGGGGCGGGGGAGAGAGAGGGAGGGAGGGGAGTAGAGAGAGAGCGCGAGAGGTAAAGAGAGAGGGGGTGGTAGAGAGAGAGAAAGAGGGGAGGTGGTAAAGAGAGAGAGAGAGAGAGAGAGAGAGAGAGAGAGAGAGAGAGGGGTGAGAGAGAGAGAGAGGAAAAGAGAGAGAGAGAGACTTGCTCTTCCAGGAAGGGACTATTAACCAGCGCGCTGCCGACGCATGAAGGGAAAACACACGCAGACAAAAGAAGTTTTCTCCCCGACCGCCGCGCCATGGAGCCGGCCAGCAGATAACAGGAAGAGAGCAAGACGCGGCGGGTTATGTCAGGAAAACAACCAGACAACTAAAGCCGAACAACTTCCCCCAGCACAACACGCCGAGCGGCGGGCTGCCGCGGAGGGTTTCTACCGGGAACACGCGGAGGGAAAGAAGAGGGCGCCGCGGAAAAGTGGAAGGAGCTGGAGAGAAGTTGACGGGAGATCATGTCTGAATCCTCCTCGGCTGCGAGCAAGGTACCGCCAACCGCCGCGCTTCCCGGTGACACTTCCCGCTCGGGGGCTCGAGCGCTCGAGCGCCTCGCAGCAAACCGCGGGGCTCCACACACGGGCAGCGCGCGAGCTGCAGCGCCATTCAGCGGAGGCGCGTTTGTTTTGCTAGTCATCTGTTGCTCGCGGCGCCACGCTCTGTGTGAGTGTGTGCGCGCGCGTGTGTAGTTCGCCTCCACTCCTGCTGATGGGAAGAAGTCGTGACTGCCTGCGTGTGACACGCTGAACCAAATGACCGATTTACCGCCTGAACAAAACAAACAAACTATGTATTAAAAGAAGAAAAGAAAGAGTGACTGTGGCGCGAACACGTTGTAGCCCACGCGCGACGCGTCTCGCGCCGTGAGCATCAACCAGGGGCCGTTAAAGTCCCTGTTGGACCGGTGTTGCGGTTTAACAGGCGACCGTGTTAACTGGCGACTTTTCAGCCGAACGCGTCTGTTGTTGTCGTAGTTACGACAGCCGTTTGAAAAAGAGGATAGAGAACACGTATAGCTGTCCTCACGAATGCCCGCTAGGTTTAATGTTGTAATGCAGTGTCAAACCCTCATATACATAACAATATATACTATACAAATGTTCGACAGCTGTCTGTCACTACAACAACAACGGACGCGTTTGGTTCGAAGTCGCCGGTTAACACGGTCGCTTTTTAAACCGTAACACCGGCCTACAGGTCACCACACACAGGGGACCCTCTCATGGGGCACGAGCTACGTGAGTGACCAGATAGACCAGTGGTTCTCAACCTCTTTTTGAGTGATGTACCCCAAAACCAGTTGAACAAAATATGTAATACACAGCGCTGGGCCATCTTTGTCTAATTTAGAATAGAATATATAACATTAAGTTTATGAACTTATATTTAATATTTATTAAATGATAATTTGTAACGAACCCCTGGAGTGCCTTCACGTACCTCCAGGGGTTCACTACCCCATTTGAGAACCACTGATATAGACACAATTGGATGGTTGGACAACTTTTAGTTAATTTAATTAATTGTCATTTATTGATAAAAGGAAAATAAATAGAACCTAAACATTTTAACTTTTTCTTTTTAAAAATAAAAGTGATATCGTGGCTTTCAGGGGGGGGGGGCGCTGAGACTGAAGACACTCGGGGGTTGTGGTGTGTCGTTGTGCGTTTGAGGCATTGTAATCTTTTCAGTCATGAAAATAATCTATAATCGCAGCTCCGGGATTAAGAGGGAAGATTGTGAGCAATTAAGAGTCAGTGGGGATCGGCACAGACTTCCCAATAGGAACTAGACACACACACACACAAAGAATCATTATCTTTTAATTGTTTCTTTTGTGCTCTTCCGCAAAATAAGCAAAAATTCACAGATTCTTGGCTTGTCCGATGTGAGGATCGTCGGGATGTTGGTCAGAACTTTTGACCAAATAGTGTACCGGCTAGTTGTTGAATTAAATGGTAATCGCAGTCCTGACGGGACCAGCGTCCAAATATTAATTTGCAAGTCGACATCAGCTGTTCATCGACGAGTTAAATGGCCTTTTGGTTAGTGAGGGATGCTTTCTGATCCGCCTCCTGCTGGAAAACAATCAGCACTCCACTCTGAGGAGTCCCCCCCCCCCCCCCCCGTCACCTTAATACTGTGGCCCAGTTCTGTCACACATCGTTCCTCTGCCCCCGTCACCTTCCACTAACCCCACCTGCTTTCTACACAAGTGGATTTGTGGAGCGTGGATGGGAGAGAGAGGGAAGCAGTCGCCTCTTGAGTGGAGGAAATGGAAGCCTGAGAGAATATTGCTCGACTTTCCTAAAGGAAATTCCTGGTGCGCACCGTTGGTGTGTGTGTGTGTGTGTGTCTCGGAGTGGCTGGGTGGTGGCAGCCGGCTGGAACTGGAGGGAGAAGCAGCAACACACACAAAGAGCTTCGTTTCCTCCAGAAACTGAAGTGGCCTCTTGCTCTTCCTCGTCTGCAGGAAAGGAAACCAGCCGTCAGACCGCGGGCTGGGAGCCGTCACGGCTCGACGCCCTGAGAGGGCGGAGACTCACAGCGGCGTGGAAGAGAACTACTCGCTGTTATTTTAAAATATTGTTTATTGGCGTATTCTTATACAGTTGTTTACATTCAGTGAGACTGGCTGTCGTAATGTCCCAGAACCACGGAGGAAAAGATTTAAATGGCTGATTGTCAACAGTCCAAAATCCAATATGATCATTTGTGTGTGTGTGTGTTCCAGGCTGTGTGTTTGTGTGTTTGTTTGTCTGTGTGTGTCTGTTTATTTACTTATTAATTTATTCATATATATATATATAAATAAATAAGTCAATGTTTCGGCCCATTGTCCCCGATTCTCCTTCCAGCTGTTTGAGTGTTTACCAACATCTGAAATGCCAAAATATATTGATGGATCAGCCCAAAAGCATCTCCTCGTAGACGACGTGAACATCGAAGGCGTGACGCTCCCCTATGTTCAGACGTTTTATGGAGCGGCTGATTGCGTGGTGGTCGTGGTCGGGCTGCACGGCGAGTTGGAGCGGGGCTGTGTTTGTGTGGTGGGTTCAGGGCCGGTGCGTGGTGGATGTGTCTGTGGTGGGTTCAGGGCCGGTGCGTGGTGGATGTGTCTGTGGTGGGTTCAGGGCCGGTGCGTGGTGGATGTGTCTGTGGTGGGTTCAGGGCCAGTGCGTGGTGGATGTGTCTGTGAGCCTCTCTGTGTCTCTGTGTCTATTCATAGCAGGAGAGGAGCTCTTTCAGTCCTTCCGCGAACCCGCTGCCAAACTCCACTTCCTCCCCCGTCCATGCTCCCGCCGCCAGGCCAGCCAGCCGAATGGAGGACGAGCCCGCCAGGCTGCCTGCACACCTGCGTGAGTCACACACACACACACACACACACACCGAGACACACACACACACACACACCGAGACACAGATAGACACACACACACACACATACGCCGAGACACAGATAGACACACACACACACCGAGACACACACAGAGACACAGACACACAGACACACACACACACAGACACACACACAGACAGACACACACACAGACACACACACAGACAGACACGCAGACACACACACACAGACAGAGACACAGACACACACACACACACACACACACAGACACACACACAGAGACACAGACACACACAGAGACACAGACACACAGAGACACAGACACACACAGAGACACAGACACACACAGACACACACACACAGAGACACACACACACACACACACAGAGACACAGACACACACAGAGACACACACACACAGACACACACAGACACACACACAGAGACACAGACACACACAGAGACACAGACACACACAGACACACACACACACAGACACACACACACAGACACACACAGACAGACACACACAGACACACACAGACAGACACGCAGACACACACACACAGACACACACACAGACAGACACACACACAGACAGACACGCAGACACACACACACAGACAGAGACACAGACACACACACAGACACACACACACACACAGACACACACACAGAGACACAGACACACACACAGAGACACACACACACAGAGACACACACACACAGACACACACACACAGAGACACAGACACACACACACACACACAGAGACACACACACACAGAGACACAGACACACACACACACACAGAGACACACACACAGAGACACAGACACACACACACAGAGACACACAGACACACACACACACAGACACACACACACCGAGACACAGACACACACACACGTGCGTGCACACAGATTATCAGTGACTTCTACTCTCGTTGATCAATCGGACATTTGAATACATTTGTTTTGTTTTTTAAAGATGTCCGCCGTGTTTTTAGCCTCTTGCGTTGTAAATGTTGTAATCTGGGAAGCCAGATTTTTTTGGATTAGTCTCCTCCCACAAATCACAAGCCAATCAACCCGAGTGTGTGTGGGGGGGCGGAGACTCCGGCGCTGACAAGCAACGCAACAGCCAGGCAACATCAATAAATCCACGTGTTCTGAGATGTCACTTTAATCGTCCGAACACCTTCACCGGCATCGGGCTGACACGTCACTCATTACACGGGGGTCACACACCGTCACCACGCACACCGGACCGCCGCACCGGAACAACCAACGTTACGCAACAGGTGCAGATGAGTGACCCGGGCGAGCTCGACTAACTGACCGGGAGGAGGAACGGTTTAAAAAGAGGGGGGGGGGCAACATCACACCCTCACAAAGTGGAGTGCAGGACACGGACAGCTCCGAGTCCTTGAGCGTCCTTAAATAGAATATACACTTTTTATTTATCCCCAAGGGGAAATTAGTTCTCTGCATTTAACCCATCCTTAGTTATTAAGGAGCAGTGGGCTGCGGTGAAGCGCCCGGGAAGCAACTGGGGGTTCAGCGCCTTGCTCAAGGACACTTCGACTTGCAACTAATGGGGAGAGCGGGGATCGAACCCACAACCCTGCGGTTGCAGGACGGCCCTCTTACCCCACTGAGCTAAATCCACCCGCAAGGTGAAGTCGGCCAGCAGCTCCGCCACGAAAAATAATTCATTGTGGAATGGAATCAGGTCTGGAGAGCCTCCGCTTGAGTCATTGATGCAGACAGGACGGGTGAGCCAATCACAGCTTGGGGGCGGGGCTAAGTCATCTTCCTGCTCCGCAGACGGAAAACTAGCGACAGAAAAAGTATCGACGCAACTGTGCAACACAGACGTAGTGAGTTTAATGTCTGAACAATGTACTTTACAGGGTTCGTACGGTCATGGAAAACCTGGAAAATCATGGAATTTTAAAATGGTCATTTCCAGGCCTGGAAAAGTTATGGAGAAAACCGTTACACAGCCCTAGCGGCTCATCGCCTGGAGGTTTAAGATATTTTTGTAAAACAGACGTTTATTGGTTGATGTGAGGCCTCTTTGGGGTTTTTTTTAAAACGAAAAGAATGTTGTAGTGTGCCAACAGAGACAAACGACAATGAGAAATGTAAACAATGGAAGAAGAAGAAGAAGGAGACGAATTGAATCAGAAGATGAATTGAAGAAAAAGAAGGAGAAGGAGGACGAGGAAGAAGGAAGAGAAGAACGAATTGAAGAAAATGATGAATTGAAGAAAAAGGAGGAAGAGAAAAAGGAGAAGAAGGAGGATGAGAAAAGAGAAGGAGGACGAGGAAGGAGGACGAGAAAAAAAAGAAGGAGAAGAAGAAGAACTCCTCGATGTTGCTCAACCAATCGTGGAGCAGGAGGCGGGGCTTGCTGGCGCCACCAGATTGGCTCGATGTTCAAAGAGCAATGCTGGGCCGCGTCGTCCGATGAGTCCGTCAATATTTAACCACTTCATTTATTTATCTTTAGCAGAGAAAAAAGGAAGAGCGCTCAACAGGTCCGAGGAGCTTCCTGTGTCGGTTCACCTCCCGCACGTGGAAGTCCTGCTCTGTGTGTGAATCAGATGGCCTCCTCCTGCGCCTCCTCCTGCGCCTCCTCACTCCAGCACATCTGTGCCCCCCCCCCCCCCCCCGTCTGTGTTTAGTTTATGAGGCTGCCGGTCGTCGTGCCTCCGACACCTCTGCTCGTCCTTTCTCCTCCCGCCTATCTAAACACACGTGTGCTGGGAAACAACCCGTCCATTAACCCCCCCCCCCCCACACACACACACACACACACTCAGAGGGGAGTTCTGTCCCCGAAGGGGGGAGGAAGAGAGCAGGAGGTGGATGGGGGAGGAGGAGGAAGACAGAAAGAAAAAGAATGAAGGAGGAAATTGCAGTGTGGGCAGAAATCCGCCTTCTCCATTTCCTGGGGAGGAAGTGGATTAGATCGGGAGCGCCGCAGCCGGCTCCTCGCTCGGAAGACCGCCACCGGCCTCCATCTTTAACCCGTTCAGCCGCACCTCAAAGCACTAACGTCTGCTCTTTGGAACATATGGTCTTGTGTTGTAATCGCTGAGTTGCATTCAGGAGCGTTGTAATTCCATACACCGGTGCGTGAAAGAGGGAGGAGTCACGATAAAATATGGATTCAGGAAATTGGCGTAAAACGATTATTAGAGACGATAACGACCTCCGATCGATCACGTCTCTGAGCCCTACGAGTCTGATCCCTGCTTTTCAAATTCAAACAATCTGTCCTCTGTCAGCTAGGAGACCGTTAGCTTAGCATAGCTTATCCTAGCTCAGCACGGAGACGGAAAACAGCTTTTCTCCATCCAAAAATCGCACATCGCCTGTGTGTGTCTATCTTAGCCTGTGTGTGTGTGTGTGTGTGTGTATCTTAGCCTGTGTGTGTGTGTGCTCACAGCTGGCTTTGCACTGTGCATGCTTGTGTGAGTGGGTGGATGAGTGTGCAGAGCTTGCCAGAGGTTGTGTGTGTGTGTGTACTGTGTGTGTTCCTGTACATGACTCCCCCCCCCCCTCACTCCACGGTATGGTCTCCGTCTCTTTGTGGTATATTACCCATTTTACTGTGCGGGGAATTGGTGTTATCAAAGTGTGTGTGTTTCTTAATAATTTTATTTTGTGTGCGTGTGTTTCTTAATTCTTTCATGTAGTGTGTGTGTGTGTGTGTGTGTTTGGTCTGTTTTGAGGGGAAATTTCCTGCCCCTGGAAGCAGCTCTTGTCCTCAGGAATTTCCTGAGTGGGCAGACGGCGCTTCCTGAATAAATGTTGTTGTTTTTGTTGTGTGTGTGTGTGTCTCTCTCTCTCTCTCTCTCTGTGTGTGTGTGTGTGTCTCTCTCTCTCTCTCTTTTCTCTCCTGAAAGGGAAACTGTTCTCACATGCCGGCGACTAAGCTAAGAGCAGAACCGTCTTCTTCCTGTTGGCGACACGCCACAGCTTCTTCTTCTTCTTCTTCTTCTGACGGCATCTCAGATTTCAAGTTTCCAAGCTCGAGTAAATCCTTAGTGCGTTGCTCATGACGAGTGGAACCGGCGGGGACAGGAGGATTCTGGGAAATGTCGAAGTCCAAAAGTGAAGACGTATAAAGATGGAGAGACGAGGAGACGGAGGCCTCCACCTGGAAATACATGACATTAATAATCAGTGACGTGTGCAAAGGTCAAGACGGCGTTACGTCAACGTGAGGTTTGATGGACCTCCTGCAGGTGAAGATGTCTCCATCGTGGAATATGCCTACTATGAACTATTCATACACTCTGTCACATTCATTGAATGTATTTTAACTCTAAATCTGTCCTTCTGGTCACATGACATCTATTGTCCTGTCCATCCTGGAGAGGGATCCTCCTCTGTTCTCTCTTCAAGGGTTCTTACCTTTTACCCTGAAGGGTTATTTGGGAGTTTTTCCTGATCTGATGTGAGGTCAAAGGTCAGGGATGTCTATGTGTACAGATTGTAAAGCCCTCCGAGACAAATTTGTGAAATTGGGCTATACAAATAAACTGAATTCAATTGAATTACAGGTGGAGACGTCTCCACCCGTACAGAGACGTCTCCTTGCAGTGGGCGTGGTCCAAGAGCTCACAGAGAAAAGGAGGTGTGTGGGGGCCTTTTGATTTGAACAAGTGTCTTTGAAGCCCCCCCCCCCCTCCTGCTCCGCCCCTCAAAGAGGAAGAAACAAAAGGAAGAGTGGCAGTTGACTGGATCCAGGAACTAACCCACAAGAGGAGGCTTGCAACACGCTGAGGAAAACAAAAAACATGAAAACAGGTCGCGATACTTCCTGTTCACGGAGGTGTGTGTGTGTGAGACGTCTGGTTTGTGTTTGTTGTGACTGGCGCGAGTCCAGGTCCTCAGGACGGGGTCGGGCATGTCGGCGGAGGAAGTGAAGGGTGAATAAGAGAGGAAGGATTGGCTGAGAAGTAAAGGTGTGCGTGTGTGTGTGTGTGTGCGTAAAGCCTCCGGAGGAGATGAGCAGCGTGAGCGTTGACTCAGGAGGAGTGGAGCTCTCATATCCTCATGGCCATGAGTCAGGGTGTCAGAAGGTCATGGTCCTCCTCCTCCTCCTCTGTCTGGAAGGAAGGAAGGAAGGAAGCGCTCATGAATGTGACACCAGGCGCTCACAGCGTTTTATTCTGTAATCACTGACATTACTTTGATAAGCATTTATTATGATGCTTCAAAGGCTTCGGGGAAACAGGTTCAGTTAACTATGGGGTGTGTGTGTGTGTGCGTGCACGCGCGCCTGTGCATGTTTGCGCGTGTTTGCGTGTGCACGTCTGTTTGTGTGTGTGTGTCGAGTCCTCACTCGTACTGTAAATATTTCCCTCGCACTACGTCAGCTCAGTGGGGTCAGAGGTCAGTGGGGTCAACACGGGTCACTGACTGGTTGTCATAGAGATCTTGAGTCTCATCGTCTCCGTGGTCCTGAACTCCTCGAACAGAGAACTAGAGATAAATACTAGTTTAACTGGTTTAACTCTAGTTAACTAGTTTAGTTTCACTAGTTTAACTCTTGTTAAACTAAACTAGTTAAACTCTAGTTAAACAGCATGTTAAGGCTGCCCGTCCTCCTCCCCCCCCAGCGGCCGTGTTGGTGCTGAGCGGCGAGCGTGGACCGACCTCGTTAACCGGCCTGGCGAGAGGGGAAGTCGAGAGCTCGAAACGAGATACCGGTGATCTCATCCGCCTCTTCCCTTCAGTCATCCCGAGCGCTTCTGAGTTGCCTTGGCAACGTGTGTGTGTGTGTCATCAGAGAGGATAAGGAAGCCCACGGCTTTGAGTCGTGCTGGAAGGTTTTTTTTAGTCGCCGCTCTCCAACGCTGTGAACCCGAGATGCACCGATGGCGAGAGAGACCGGAATCGAACCTGCGGCACGCGTCTGTGTACGGGTTCATCCGACTGAAAAACACCCGAGGACAAATGCATCCGCCTGTGAACGACTGTGTTCTCCTCTCACGCCACGTCCACCTTCCTCTTCCTCTTCCTCCTCCCAGTGAGCGGAGGATGTTTCTGTCTCGCTGTCAGTTTTAATTTAACAATCGGTTTCCTTCTTCAAGTCAGAACCCCAAACTTGAAACTTGTTGTTGTGTATTTTGTTGTTGTGTATTTTATTCAGTCAATCAATACAAACAATATTATTCTATATAATATACAATCCAATATTATTCTATATAATATACAATCCAATATTATTCTATATAATATACAATATTATTCTATGTAATATACAATATTACTCTATATAATATACAATATTATTCTATATAATATACAAAACACTGAAAAGGTAGAAGCAAAAAATGCTGATATATTCCTATCCTAAATTATAATCAATTAATTCAGAAAAGTAATATAAAATTAAAGCTGCAAGCAGCGATGAACGGGTCCTCTACCTGCTTCGCACGTCGGGGGTGCTGGCCGGACGCCGGCCCCCTCGGCCGAGAGCGCATGCACGGCGTTCGGGCGTTTGACCGTTTGTCACGCGACACTGATTTTACTTTGCTAGTCGGTGGCGCTTTGACTCTGAGTGAAAAAAGGCTTGTTGATATCCTCAGGCCGTGAATTCTACGAAGCATGAGAAGTTTGGAGCAGATTTGAGCGAGCCCAGGGTTGCCAGCAGGGGGCGCTGTGACAATTTGAACATATACATGCATCATGTGTATCCATGTGAAGTCTAGACCTTGTCATGTAAATTACATGTGCATGTGATTCAACGTGTCGCTACGAGCTCCACAGGGAAGCATCATCAAGGTCTTAGGTCTATTCTGGTATATTTTGAGAGGGATCTGAATAATCTGCGAGGAGCAGTGTATAAAAGTAAAAAACATGTAACTTCCTAGTGCCACTAGTTGGCACTAAGACCAGAATCAAATATTACCATATGGATGTCTTCAGGGTCATTATGTCATGATGTATGAGAAATATGGAGCAGATTCCATAATGTATGGCCGAGTTACAACAATGTCAATTTTCATGACGAATGGCGTTTTTTGCCGGTCCGGCAAACGCACATAGTTTAATATTTTTGAAATCTTTCAAAGATTTTTCAAGACAAAGGTCTCAAGACAATACTGGCCAAGTTTGGAATGAATCGGGTTTAAGCTCTAGGAGGAGTTAACTGTTTTATAACCCCTAAAAACATGAAAAAGGCATATTTTGAGGGATTGATTGTAGCGCCCCCTAATGTTCAAATATTATGAAAGAATCTTGGTAGGTTAAGGGTGTCTTTGTGGACATAGGCTACACATTTGGTGAGGATAGTCCAAGTGATTTGGAAGTTAGTTCCTTCAAACATGATTTCTGATGGCATTGAACCAATAATGAACCACAATAAGTTGTGTATGATTCGGACGAAGCGTTTAGGAGGAGTTAAACAAAAAGTGTTTAAACAAAATTCAAAATGGCGGAAAATCTAAATTGCCGTAGTTTATGGTCATAATAATATTTTTTGTAGAGCAGGTCCAACCGGACATGTATGCTGAATTACGAGTCAATTCGTCATTGGAGGCAAATAACTTGGGCTTTTGAACGAAAATTCATTCTAGGGGGCGCTATCGAGCCATATTGTCAATCCGAAGCATTCAAATCATATCAGGTAACTACATATTTGACTCTAAATGTGTGTGCCATGTTTAGTCACGTTTCGAGTATATTACATTGTTTATTTGTTCACGGCGAAGGATCAAAGTTTTCTGATGCTACGACTCGCCACACTTCAATGTGTCATTACGACCTTCACAGGGAAGCATTATCAAGGTCTTACATCTATTCTGGTATATTTTGAGAGGGATCTGAATAATCTGTGAGGAGCAGTGTATAAAAGTAGAGAACATGTAACTTCCTGTTGCCATTAGGTGGCGGCAAGACCATAGTTAAAAATTAGCATATGGATGTGTTAAGGCTCAGTATGTCATGATATATGAGAAATATGGAGCAGATTACATAATGTATGGGCGAGTTACATCAACTTGGATTTTTATGGCGAATGGTGTTTTTTGATGTTCGACCCACCGCACAAAGTTTAATATTTTTTAAATCTTTCAAAGATTTTTCATGGCAACGGTCTCAAGATCATACTGGGCAAGTTTGGAATGAATTGGGTGTAAGCTCTAGGAGGAGTTAACAGTTTTACAACTGCCCAAAACATGAAAAAAGGCTTAAAAAAAGGGTAAAAATGCAGATATTGAGGGATTTATTGCAGCGCCCCCTAATGTTCAAATATTCGGGAAAAAATCAAGTAGTTTAAGGGATACGATATGGACATAGGCTAGCAATTTGGTGAGGATAGGCCAAATAACGGAGAAGTTGTGTGACTTCAAATATCAGGCCACACCCCTTGAATGTTCATTGGTCTATATTCTCTGAATGCAATAGAATATCAACAAGATTTTCAGTAGTTAGGATGACATTGAACCAATAATGGACCCCAGAAATTTTCGGATGAATCGGACAAAGCGTTTTGGAAAAAAGTGAAACAAATATTTTTTTACAAAATTCAAAATGGCGGAAAATCTAAGTAGGCGCATTTGATGGCCACCATTAACTTATTTGTAGAGCAGGTCCAGGTGAACCTGTATAACAAATTTCAAGTCAATTGGTCATTGTTGAAAAGAAGTATGAGCTTTCTACCTCAAGGGAGCGCTAGAGAGACAGTTGTTTATAAACGAATACGAAAACTAAAAAATCATAAGTTTTTCACGAGTTCTGATATGTGTGTGAAATTTCACTTGGTTGCGGTCTGAGGTGTGCGGCCAGACGACGTTTGAACACGACAAAGGATAATAATCCTTAGAAAAACAATAGGTTCCTCTACGACGAAGTCTATGAGGACCCTAATAAAGAATAATCAAAAAAGAATACATATATGGATATATATATATCCACATAGTTAAATGCGTCTGTGATTAAACGGAGAGAGAGGAAGACGTCCTGTGACGTGTGACGCAGGTAACATCTGCTCCTCGTTGGGATCCAGGTGAAACGACCTGGTGTTCTCTCAGGAGGAATGCAGCGTGAAGGCATGCGGTCCGACCGGAGAGGAGCCGCGTGACCTCTGACCTCCGGGGCCGAGGAGCCGCTTCTCTCTTCCTGTTCGGCTTTCCTTCCTCTTTCTCTTCCTGTTCGGCTTTCCTTCCTCTTTCTCTTCCTGTTCGGCTTTCCTTCCTCTTTCTCTTCCTGTTCGGCTTTCCTTCCTCTTTCTCGTCACTCTGTCCTTTCCGCTTCCGCGCTTCTCTTTTTTTTCTTACTTATGTGTGTGTGTGTATGTGTGTGCATTTGTGTCTGTGAGTGTGTGTGAGCATGTGTGTGCGTATTTGTGTGTGCTTGCGTGAGTGTGTGTGCGCACATTTGTGTGCATGTGGGTGGATGTGTGTGAGCGTGCGTGTTTGTGTATGCCTGTATGTGTGTGTGGGTGGATGTGTGTGTGTGAGCGTGCGTGTTTGTGTATGCCTGTATGTGTGTTTGTGTATGCATGTGTGTGGGTGGATGTATGTGCATGTGTGTTTTTCTTACTTCTTCTTTCCCCCGGCGTCGCTCTCTAACCTTTTACCGCAGGAAGCTTCCCGTTCTGAAACGGAGCCACGCTGGATTGCTTCCTGCCAAAAGTGCGTCTTGGGACACATTTTGTTTGGGCCTCCTCCTCCTCCTCCTCCTCCCCTTGTTGCTTCCTCCTTCCTCCTCCGGGCTCCGTGCAGATGGCTGAGTCCGGCGGACCGGATCTCGGAGGAGTTTCTGGCAGAGCGGCACCTCTCTCTCTCTCTCTCTCTGGCTCTGGAGCGAGAGAGAGCGAGCGCATACCGCAGCCGTGACCCCGTGACCCCGCTTAACCGCGGCCTCGAGCGTCCAGCCGGTGCAGACGGCGGCTTGATCCAATATTGATCCGGGGTCAATGATGTCGTATTCCAGAGCGTCCCAACGGGAGGAAGAGACACGTTGACGTTCTGGGAATATCCCAGTGTGTACGTCACCGACGCTCCAATCAGACGCCAGAAGGATTCACACGCAGTCAACAAACTAGCGGTTAGCGTAGCCTCGCTAGGATGTTGTTTCTCACTGGCCAAGAAGCCAAAGAGAAGAATGAAGAGAGACGAGAATCTAGACTTCATCTGATATCGATTTGTCTGTGAAAACTTCCTCTGTTTGGGAGGAGGAGGAGGAGGAGGAGGAGGAGGAGGGTTCCTATTACTTGTCTGACAGTGACATTGGCGGCCCGAGATAACAGCTGTCCGACTCCCAGAGGAAGTGTTTGAGGCCGAGCGATAAGGGGGAGGAACGAGGAGTGTGTGTGTGTGCTTGCAATTGTGTGTGTGTTCGTATGTGAGTGTGTGTGTGAGTCCTCACTCTCCTGTGAACCTCTGGCTGACATCAGGACTCAGGGACCAATCAGCTGTCAGCATCTGTCTATAATCCCGTGTCACGGTTTTTTCTTGCATAACGCCTGAAATTCAAATCCTGTTGCTGCGCCCCGTGAACATGAAGGTCACCGGAGGTCGAGAACGTCTCGTTAACCAACCGTCATCCGGCCGCACAAACTTCTGTTCTCACTCCACGACGAAGACGAGCGTCGAAGGACAATAGTTATAACAGAGCAGAGTTAGGGAGTCACGGAAATACCCAAATACAAGGAGACAAAGAGACATCATCACATGTATTGAGTGAGGATTATGAATATGAAATGTTTTGTCAGGGGTCTCTGGACGCTTTGCACACGTTACTCTTCATGAGATGTTTCACCTCTCGTTCCCACGTCCGAGTGGGGGAGGAGAAACAGAGAGAAAGAAAGACGATCCCGTCGCTGCCGAGTCCGTTTATACACAGATCATAACAGATGGAATATTACATTACAGGACTCTCTCTCTCATCCCTTTATTTTCTTATCCGTGTGATTCTTCTGTTTTCCTAACCTATCATCTTCTCATCCCCCTCTCCCTTTCTGTCTCCTCCCCCTCCTCTTTTTTGTAATCTTTATCTCTGCTGCCATTCCCGTAATCACTCCCTCCTTTTTTGGCTTTTATCTCCACTTCCTCAATATCCTTTTTACTGCCTCTGCCTCCTTCCTTCCTCTCCCCCTCCTCCTCCCCCGGTCATCACCCTCCTCCCCTCCTTCCTGCCTTTCCTTCTTCTCTTCCGTCCCTCCCCCCCAACCGACCCTGGCACCCTTCTCCGCTGAGCTCATCCTTCCTTTCTTCGTCTGATTTTGTCGCTCCTTTACCAAAAAACCCTGATCTCATCTCCCTTTTGCTCCCCCTCACTCCCCCTCCCCCGGTCGTCACCCTCCCCTCCTTCCTGCCTTTCCTCCTCTTCCATCCCTCCCCCCAACCGACCCCGGCACCTTTCTCCGCTGTGTCTGATTTTACCAAAAAACCCTGATCTCATCTCCCTCTTTGCTCCCCCCCTCCCCCCTCCTCCCCCTCTCCAGGTCTGCAGCCGGTGTTCTGGAGCCGGGAGGACGTGGCCCAGTGGCTGCGCTGGGCCGAGAAGGAGTTCGCCCTGCGGCCGATCACCAGCGGCTCCTTCCAGATGAACGGCAAAGCGCTGCTGCTGCTCACCAAGGAGGACTTCCGGTACCGGTCGCCCCACTCCGGTACGCACGCCGCCACGCACGCCGGGGGGTCGATTCTAAGAATGAGTCACGCTCGCCGATTGCACTCGATGGATCTTCCGGTACCGAGACGGGAAAACAGGAATTAGCAACAAGTGAGAGAATTCAGTTTCAATTTTAGATCCTGTAAAATAAGTCAAAGTACCAGCTGCGGCCCAAAGGAGGCCGACAGCACGCCGTCTCACTGGAAGAGGTTAAACACAAACATCGAGGCTCACGAGGAGATGGGATGGTCTGGGACCTCTTGTAGGCTTCATATGAAAAACCTGGAAAAGTCCTGGAAGTTTATTCCAGGCCTGGAAAAAACCTTAAAGGTTTTGGAAAAGTCCTGGACGACAAGAAACACTGGTACGTTCACGCACGCTGAGATTGAGTTCATCGATAAGCTTTTTAAAGATAGACGCTCAAAATATACGCCGGCATACGAGGTTTGGTGGCCATAGCAACGGTATCTTAGGGAAGCGGTCGGGTTAGTCCACTATGCCAGGGAGGTGTAGGTTTAACCCTGTTCATTGGTCATGTGGATGAACCTGTTCATTGGTCATGAGGATGAACCTGTTCATTGGTCATGAGGATGAACCTGTTCATTGGTCATGAGGATGAACCTGTGCATTGGTCATGGTGATGAACCTGTTCATTGGTCATGAGGATGAACCTGTTCACTGGTCATGTGGATGAACCTGTTCATTGGTCATGTGGATGAACCTGTTCATTGGTCATGTGGATGAACCTGTTCATTGGTCATGTGGATGAACCTGTTCATTGGTCATGAGGATGAACCTGTTCATTGGTCATGAGGATGAACCTGTTCATTGGTCATGTGGATGAATCTGTTCATTGGTCATGTGGATGAACCTGTTCATTGGTCATGTGGATGAACCTGTTCATTAGGATGAACCTGTTCATTGGTCATGTGGATGAACCTGTTCATTGGTCATTAGGATGAACCTGTTCATTGGTCATGTGGATGAACCTGTTCATTGGTCATGAGGATGAACCTGTCCATTGATCATGTGGATGAACCTGTTCATTGGTCATGAGGATGAACCTGTCCATTGGTCATGTGGATGAACCTGTTCATTGGTCATGAGGATGAACCTGTTCATTGGTCATGAGGATGAACCTGTCCATTGATCATGTGGATGAACCTGTTCATTGGTCATGTGGATGAACCTGTTCATTGATCATGTGGATGAACCTGTTCATTGGTCATGAGGATGAACCTGTTCATTGGTCGTGTGGATGAACCTGTTCATTGGTCATGTGGATGAACCTGTTCATTGGTCATGAGGATGAACCTGTTCACTGGTCGTGTGGATGAACCTGTTCATTGGTCATGTGGATGAACCTGTTCATTGGTCATGAGGATGAACTTGTTCATTGGTCATGTGGATGAACCTGTTCATTGGTCATGAGGATGAACCTGTTCATTGGTCATGTGGATGAACCTGTTCATTGGTCATGAGGATGAACCTGTTCATTGGTCATGTGGATGAACCTGTTCATTGGTCATGTGGATGAACCTGTTCATTGGTCATGTGGATGAACCTGTTCATTGGTCATGAGGATGAACCTGTCCATTGATCATGTGGATGAACCTGTTCATTGGTCATGTGGATGAACCTGTTCATTGATCATGTGGATGAACCTGTTCATTGGTCATGAGGATGAACCTGTTCATTGGTCATGAGGATGAACCTGTTCATTGGTCATGAGGATGAACCTGTTCATTGGTCATGTGGATGAACCTGTTCATTGGTCATGTGGATGAACCTGTTCATTGGTCATGAGGATGAACCTGTTCATTGGTCATGAGGATGAACCTGTTCATTGGTCATGAGGATGAACCTGTTCATTGGTCGTGTGGATGAACCTGTTCATTGGTCATGTGGATGAACCTGTTCATTGGTCATGTGATGAACCTGTTCATTGGTCATGTGATGAACCTGTTCATTGGTCATGGGATGAACCTGTTCATTGGTCATGTGGATGAACCCTTCACTTGGTGGTTGCTACTCCCTGTAGAACAAATGAATAAAGTGGAGGCAGACGTTGCAGCCGAGGAGGAAGTAGGAGTCGGTTCATCAGGAAGTGCATAAAAACAACCTCAGCCGTCGCCACGGCAACACTGGCCGCATTAACATAACGCTAAATAAAGTCAACTGACTTCCTCTCGGGGGATTTCTGTTTTTTATTTATTTGTCTGCGTGAATCCAGATCTACGTCCTGCGCGTCGTGAGGAGTGGGATGACATGAGCCGTCAGCGTTGTGTTCACGTGAGGAGAAACCTCCACGGGGGGGGGGGGGGAGAGAGAGGAGGAGGAGCAGGAGGAGGAGTAAACATGCATAATAAGGAATAAGTGATTTTCGGGAATCGAGCAGTTTTGGCTGCTGCTGTTCCCGTGTCCTCCACCAGGGGGCGCCAGAGCTCCATCACCACGGCTCACTTTCCTCTCGCTCTGAGAATAAAACTTCTTCTTCTCTTCCTCCCTGGAACGTCTTCAGCCCCTCGGCCCACAGTGAGACGCTGCTGCGTTACAGCCGCGTGTTGAGACTCCGTAACACACGCACACACACGCACGCACACACACACACACGCACACACTGAGTGGATCAGCTGTGAGACCTGTCCGATGACACGCCGGCCACGCGACCAGAACCCACGCTGTGTGTGTGTGTGTGTCTTAGCCCGTGTGTGTGTGTCTTAGCCCGTGTGTGTGTGTCTTAGCTTGTGTGTGTGTGTGTGTCTGCCCGTGTGTGTGTGTGTGTGTCTGCCCGTGTGTGTGTGTGTCTTAGCTTGTGTGTGTGTCTGCCCGTGTGTGTCTTAGCTTGTGTGTGTGTGTCTGCCCGTGTGTGTGTGTGTCTGCCTGTGTGTGTGTGTGTAGTTGTGTGTGTGTCTTAGCCTGTATGTGTGTGTGTGTCTGCCTGTGTGTGTGTGTGTAGTTGTGTGTGTGTCTTAGCCTGTGTGTGTGTGTCTGCCCGTGTGTGTGTGTGTGTGTAGTTTTGTGTGTGTCTTAGCCTGTATGTGTGTGTGTCACTTCAAGCACTTAAAGCCGGGGTCACACACAGCCCCGGCCCGCTGACTGGTGTCAACATCCAGGTCACACACACACACACACACACACACACACACCCTGACGGGTCAGCAGGTGGAATATCTCGGAAAATGTTCTTCCTGATAATAATGTGAGTCTTCTGCTAGTTTCTCATTTTCATGCACGCCGCCTCTCGTCCGACCTCTGACCTCTGGCCTCTCCTCAGGCGACGTCCTGTACGAGCTGCTGCAGCACATCCTGAAGCAGAGGAAGCCTCACGTCTTCTACCCGTCGGCCTACTTCCCCGGCAGCTCCTTCCACTCGCTGCCCGACAGCGCCGCGCAGCACCTGAAGCTCGAAGGTGAGAACTACATTACCCACAATCCCCCGGGCTCAACGGAGCGATCCCCCCCCCCTCCTGCATCTGTGAGAGCAGCTGCATGTAGCAGCCATGTGCATAAAGTAATGCATCATTGTTATATTACTTACAGTGTTTATTGCTGTGGACCAATCAGCACGCAGGGTTACACATTACGCAATAAACCGTTAACCCTGCAGCCATTTATATCGTGATATTTTCTGACGTTATACATGCTATCATCTACAACCAGGGGAGGAACTTTACAGATTATTAGGGGTCAGAGGTCACTGACTGAACTCCAGGAGCATTTAGACCTTATAGGGGAACTTTATGAAACTTGTGAAAAAACATTTAAACTTCAGAAATAATAAATATACTTATCTCGGCTTAAAATATAAGAGCAACTGTCATAAAAATATCAATAATAAGACTATTAGACAATAATAAGACTATTAGACAATAATAAGACTATTAGACAATAATAAGACTATTAGACAATAATAAAACTATTAGACAAGAATAAGACTATTAGACAATAATAAAACTATTAGACAAGAATAAGACTATTAGACAATAATAAGACTATTAGACAATAATAAGACTATTAGACAATAATAAGACTATCAGACAATAATAAGGCTATTAGACAGATTAAAAGTGTTTTCTTAGATTATTTAAACTAAAAAACAAACCGAAAACATAAATTATATTTAATTTTGTTCTTATTTGTTTGTGTTTATTTTTGTACTATTAACTTATTTCTTTGTTTTTTTATAATAAAAATATATATTTATTTATTTATTTTGGTGTACCTAGTCCAGGAAGTACAAACGGAACACAACAAAGAACAACAACGAAAAAATATTAAATCTTCATAACCATTAGAGGGCCTTATGGTGTGTGTTGCCCCTCTAGGGGTGCATCATATGTCTTCGGGGCCGTTTGACCTTTGACCTGCTGTGTTTCCGCCGCCGTCACAAATGGTGGGAGTTTTTCGCTTCTTGATTCCTTCTTGGCACGACGTACACGTTTAGTTTTTTAAAATGTGGTTGGAACGAGGAAGACGAGGAATGACGTGAACCTGCTCCGGGAAACAAATCGGCGTTCCCCGGAGCAGCCGGTCCGACCGCCTCGGGGGAAGCTCCCGATCCGAGCCGTCTGATTGGCTCCCGGCCAGGAACACTCCTTGTTCTTACGCTTCCTTGATTACGGGCGCCGCCCACTTTCTACTTTTCAGAGAACTCATGTAACACTCGCCATGAGCGCTCACAGCGCTGTGACGACCATCAGACCAACGGGGTCAAAGGTCAACGAGGCGCTTCATTGGATTTGAGATTATTGGAGAAAAAAAGCGAAACGCTCACGGAGATGACGAGTTTGGTTATTTAAAAAAAAAAAAAGCTGTCGGAACCCGACGCAGGCGACTCGGACACGACCGACTTCTCATCACCATGAACCTAAAACACGACAATCTGTGTGTTTTAACCACGGGAGAACACAATGATTATGATCATTTAATAGAGCTTCGTTGTTGTTCTTTGTTGTTGTTTTATCTGTATTTCCTGGACTAGGTACACAAAAAAATAGAATGTTGTATTATATAAAAAATAGTTAATAGTTAAAACATTTTTTATAACAATACATAACCACAAAGAAATAAGAATAACATTGAATATGATCGTCTGATTTATGTTTTTTGTTCAAAAACATCTCAGAAAATACTTTTAATACTTTACAAAAAATACTTGTAATACTTTACAACTTTTTGCTCGTATCCTGTGAGTCTAAATAAGTATATTTATTATTTTTGAACAACGGTTAAATGATATTTCACAAGTTTAAAAAAGTGCCCCAATTTATGTTTAAATGCTCCTGGAGTCAGTGGGGAACAAAAAAAGGTTTCCCCTAAATAAATAATGTATGATGTATGCTGTCCTCCCCTGAGAACTTCTACTTCTCTTTAGAATAAGAAGTGTAAAGGTTCAGTTTGTGGTGTTGGGGCCTCCTAGTGGTCACACCGTGTATGACGCCTGGCTCCTAGTGGTCACACCGTGTATGACACCTGGCTCCTAGTGGTCACACCGTGTATGACACCTGGCTCCTAGTGGTCACACCGTGTATGACACCTGGCTCCTAGTGGTCACACCGTGTATGACGCCTGGCTCCTAGTGGTCACACCGTGTATGACGCCTGGCTCCTAGTGGTCACACCGTGTATGACACCTGGCTCCTAGTGGTCACACCGTGTATGACGCCTGGCTCCTAGTGGTCACACCGTGTATGACGCCTGGCTCCTAGTGGTCACACCGTGTATGACACCTGGCGCCTAGTGGTCACACCGTGTATGACACCTGGCTCCTAGTGGTCGTCCCGTGTATGACGCCTGGCTCCTAGTGGTCACACCGTGTATGACGCCTGGCTCCTAGTGGTCACACCGTGTATGACGCCTGGCTCCTAGTGGTCACACCGTGTATGACGCCTGGCTCCTAGTGGTCGTCCCGTGTATGACGCCTGGCTCCTAGTGGTCACACCGTGTATGACGCCTGGCTCCTAGTGGTCACACCGTGTATGACGCCTGGCTCCTAGTGGTCGTCCCGTGTATGACGCCTGGCTCCTAGTGGTCGTCCCGTGTATGACACCTGGCTCCTAGTGGTCACACCGTGTATGACGCCTGGCTGCAGAGAAACCTCACGCGGCGTCTCCTCTCGCCACAGAGACGGTCCGGCGGGCGCCGCGAGGCTCCGAGCCGCTCCCCCAGCACCCGCCCACCATCGAGCTGCGGCACCGTTCACGCTCGCCCTACGGCGCCGCCGCACGCCGCTCCCCGCCGGAGCCCGGCCACCCGCGCGGCGCCGCCGCCGGGGACGACCACCTGCAGGCCTTCTCCCAGCTGCCCGACAGCAACCACCACCTGTCCTCCGAGGAGATGTACCCGCTGTCGGTGTCGCCGCCCGCCGCGCCCAACGGCCGCTGCGTCACGCCCCGAGAGGCGCCCTGCAGCCCGGGGGGCCAGGAGGCGGGGCCTCCTCCTCTTCGCGTCATCCAACTCATGCCCAGCGCCACCATGAACCCCTTGCTCCTCAGCCCGAGCAGGGGCGGCGGCGCCGTGGACTTCAGGCACGGTCGCGGCGGAGAGCAGGAGAACGGCCGCGACGGGAAAGTTCACGGCCTCCACCACCAGATGGCGCTGTCCCAGCAGCAGCAGCACGAGGAGGCGCTCTACAGGAGCCACGGCATCATGCCCGTGTCGCCGCCGGAGGAGCCGCAGATGCCCATCGGCCGGATAGCAGGTAAGGCTCCGCCCTCCCGGGTCAACATCCACACACTGATGGGAGGAGCTAACATTCACACACATTCATCAGCGACAGTTGTCCCTTCGTTACTTGTCTGACCCCCCCCTCTCTCCCCCCCCTCCTCTCTTCCCCCCCTCTCTCTTACCCCTCCTCTCTCCCCTCTCTCTCTCCCCCCCCCCCCAGACTGCAGGCTGCTGTGGGACTACGTCTACCAGCTCCTGTCAGACAGCAGGTACGAGAACTACATCCGCTGGGAGGACACGGAGAGCAAAGTCTTCCGCATCATGGACCCCAACGGCCTGGCCAGGCTCTGGGGGAATCACAAGGTACACACACACACACACTCACACTCACACACACACACACACACTCACACACTCAGCGGGCTCCAGGTGTGCAGCTGCAGGTGGCCCGGTGGTAACGTCATCAGGATGCGCTCAAGAGCTCCGGTTGGTTAAAACAAAATGAAGAATCACGGTCAAATCCTGTAAATGTAGATTTTTTGGGGGAAACATTTCAATAAGTAGAGGAGATATTGAGACTTCCACTAGAAGCTTATGAGACGACATTAAAACGCCAAGTTACGAATATTAAACAAAAATATAATCATTTGAAGTGTGTTTTTTAAGGGATTAACAACGTTGAAATAGCATTTTTTTTAAATAAAACTTTGTTTTTTGTTTTCCGTTTGCTGGATAGAAATAAAGTTTAAGTAATATTATTTTGTAGAGTAGTGAATTAAAACTATTTGGTAATAACAGTCGTAGTAAAAAACACAAATACACGGATATGACAAATAAATGAACAAAGATAAAATGCCATAGAATATTTAATATTTAATTAAGCGTTGCTTCCTGACTTCCTCCTCAGAACCGGACCAACATGACGTACGAGAAGATGTCGCGAGCACTGAGGCACTACTACAAGCTGAACATCATCAGGAAGGAGCCCGGACAGAGGCTGCTCTTCAGGTATCCTGCTGCCCGGGGCTTTTATTTTGGTGGGGAACTGTTCTTCTCCTTCTTCTTCTTGTTGGTAATGAACGCGTCTCGTTCGCCAGGTTCATGAAGACTCCCGACGAGATCATGAACGGCCAGACGGACCGGCTGGAGCACCTGGAGTCCGACACGGACGAACAAATCTACATCAAAGAGGAATGCTGAGGAAGAAGAAGAAGAAATGAGTTCATGGACTACTTCCTCCTCACGGGATGCCTTCAGGAGCAGCTGGAGACCGCGCCGCCCAACCCGGAGCGCCTGGGCGTTCCTCACAGACGGACATGACATCTCTCTCTCTCTCTCTCTGTCTCTCTCTCTCTCAAAGATTGCCTTCGGGATGATCTTCTTTCCTAAAAGTAAAAAGAAAGAAAAAGAAATCTGGCACCAGTTGCTTCCCCCCCGATGGGCGGAGCCTAAAAGACTTTCCCAGTGTTCCCTTTCTGTTTCTGAATGAACTGCAAAAGCCAATCACGACGTGCTTGAGTCACTTTGATGATCTTAGTCTCCTCACGCCCCTTATTCTGGAGATATGCTGTTTGTAAAAAGAGAAAGTGTGTGTGCGTGTGTGCGTGTGTGTGTGTGCGCGTGTGTGTGTGCGGCTGGAATGTTTTCACCATGGAATAAACATTTTTGATCAAACCGAGTTCTCTGGGTTCTCCTTGCTGCTGGCGTCATGAGGCCGGGTGCAGTACCTCCTCGTGTCCGCGAGGGGGCAGCACCGGCCCTCCGGTCGAGCTGCTGCTCCTCCGGGCTCATGGACCGGAGCACGTGTTGCGGTTCTGTTTCCTCTCGGGAACGTTGAAGTCTCGGTGTGGACATTATCACATTTGTCTATTATTCATCTCAATTATGAATAAAATGTGATTTAGGAATTATTAATTGCCATTTCAATGCAGTCCTGTTAGTGGAGCTTTGTTAGTTTTGCCTTATACACTTCCTAAATTAATCTATTATTAAATCTGAATAATTTGTATTAATCCTTATTCTACAATTGTCAAAATGAGCCTTGACGTATACAAATAATAATATAATATTAATAATTATAATAGTAATTATAATATTAATAATTATAATAGTAATAATATTAATTGTAATAATTATATATTATAGTAATAAGTATAATAGTAATTATAATATTAATAATTGTAATAGTAATACTAGTAATCATAATATTAATAATTATATATTATAGTAATAATTATGATAGTAATAATAATAGTAATTATAATAGTAATAATATTAATTGTAATAGTAATACTAGTAATTATAAGATTAATAGTAATAATTATAATAATAATAATGTAGGTGGTTGTCTTGCACATGACGTCATTGAGCTCGTCCATATTTACAGGAGAATTGATTATCACATTGAGCTTCACTCAAACGCATCCTCCTCTTTTTTTCAGGACCAGTGCGCGCGCGCGACGTCCAAGTTAACACTGTGACACACGCGTGCTTCACGGTAATCCGAATACTGTGTATGACGCGTCCGCGGCGGAGGTATAGCGGCGGTGCGCGGGGCGCTCCGGGGTCTCCATAAAAGTTAGTGCGCGCAAAGCTCGAGCTGTCAGACGCGGAAGAGCGGCAGAGCGGCGGAGCGCAGACTGCGGACTGAAAGCGATCGATCCGGATCGATACCTCTTGGGACACATTCTTACACTCGACCAGTGCGCGGTGATACCGTCGGAGGAGGAGGAGCAGGAGGAGGAGCAGGAGGAGGAGGATTATTGGGGGGGGGAGTGTCCGTCGGCATTGGGCGCACCAGCAGGACCCACTTGACGCGTGTTTGTGGACCACTACGGAATACAGACACACACACACACACACGCGCGCGCACGCGCACACGCACGCGGGGGAGGCAGGAGGCTGTGCGGCGGATGAGATGCCGACCCAGAAGACCCGAGTCCGGTTCTGACATCGAGGCTGTCTGGTTTCATCCGGAAAGAAAGAAACAGAACAAAATAGATAAAAGGCTCCCGGGTCTTTCTTTCTTTTTTCTTCTTTTTTTCCTCCTCCTCTTCCTCTTCATCCCGGACTCAGATGCGTCCTCATCTCAGCTTCGGCTCTGGATCGTAGCAGCAGCCGCGCCGATGGTGTGAGAGGGCGCGGAGGTGCCGGACGGGACTATTACAGGTAAGAGACCCCCCGCCGGCGGAGAGACCCCCACAGACCGGGTCCACAGACCGGGTCCACGTGGACCCTGCAGGACTCGAGCTGCGGCCCCTCAGGGGGGGTCGGGCCGGGCTGAACACCCTCCTGGTTCCCTTTGATGTGACAGTCAGACTTTTAATTATATTATTCATCTGATCCATAAAATACATCTGGAGACGGGAGCGCAACTTTCCTCCGTGACACGCAGAGGCGCTTCAAAGCAGCTGCTGTGTGTGTGTGTGCGTGAGTGTGTGTGTGCGTGTGTGTGTGTGTGTGCGTGTGTGTGTGTTATTTTCCTTGTGTTTGACTTCATTACACAGGTGTGTGTGCTTCACTTCGTTTCCCCATCACGAGCTCTCTGAGTCATTGAAATGTCTCTTTACTGTGAGAACTACTTTTTAAGAAGCTCAACAGAACCGGCGGAGGTCCAACTCCCGGTGTGACCCCCCCCCCCCTTCGGTGTAACCCCCCCCCCCCCCCCCCAGCGAGACTAATGTCAGCCTGAAGTCCGGCGAGTCCTCTGGTGATGAAACACAGGGACATGTGTGTGTGTGTGTGTGTGGGGGGGGGGGGGTCAGTCAACCACCCCGGGATGGTACAGGTGTGCAGGTTGTTGTGTTTCGGCAAACATTTCTCACAGATGGAGTTGCCCCCCCCCCCCCCCATCAGAGTTCATGAGGATGAACTTGTTCTTCTTCCCGTCAAACTCTTCTTCACTAACTAGGCAGCAGTGCAGCAGCATCACTTTTACTCTTCTTCGTCACCGTATTAATAATCTAATGATTCGTCTCGGGGCCTTTTGGAGGGGCCCGGACCCCCGAGTCACGCAACCATGTACAGGATTACAACCGTCACAGGGTTTTATAATGTTGTACGTTGACTGGTTATAAGAGTATTTATAAACGCCTATATTTATATATATATATATATATTTAAATATATTTATTTAAAAATATATATATGTGTGTATACATATACAGGACTGTCTCAGAAAATTAGAATATTGTGATAAAGTTCTTTATTTTCTGTAATGCAATTAAAAACCATTGATTGTCATGCATTCTGGATTCATTACAAATCAACTGAAATATTGCAAGCCTTTTATTCTTTTAATATAGCTGATTATGGCTTACAGCTTAAGAAAACTCTAAAATCCTATCTCATAAAATTTTAATATTTCCTCAGACCAAGTAAAAAAAGATTTATAACAGCTGAGTGTTTGTCAAGGCTCAGGAAACCCTTGCAGGTGTTTCGAGTTAATTAGACAATTCAAGTGATTTGTTTAATACCCTACTAGTATACTTTTTCATGATATTCTAATATTTAGAGATAGGATATTTGAGTTTTCTTAAGCTGTAAGCCATAATCAGCAATATTAAAAGAATAAAAGGCTTGCAATATTTCAGTTGATTTGTAATGAATCCAGAATGCATGACATTTTGGTTTTTTTAATTGCATTACAGAAAATAAAGAACTTCATCACAATATTCTAATTTTCTGAGACAGTCCTGTATATATGTGTATATATGTGTGTATATATATGTATATATATATATATATATATTAGGGCTGTGAAACGATTAAAAATTTTAATCGGGTTAATCACAGGTTTTTGTGGATTAATCATGATTAATCACATATTACCGATATTCTCGGTATATTTTGTGAGAACATAGAGATTTATGACAAAATACGGATATATACATTTATACATTCTTCTATACAATGGTGCTGCAACTCAGCAGTTATTTAGCAGTTTTCTTCCATATGGAACATTAATACATCTTCATCCTAAACAGAATGTTTAACCCTCCTGTTACCTTTCGGGTCAATTTGACCCCATTCAATGTTTAATGTCGGTGTTCTTTGGGGTCAATTTGACCCCAGGCTGTTTTTCACTGTGTCAAACATATAAGAAATATCAACTTTTTTATTTATTTAAAGGGCTATTTAGGTAGTCAACAAACAAACATAAAGTACCTCACACTTAAACTTGGGAAGCAATATTAATTCTAATAATTTTCTGGAGGTTTTAATTGCTGGGGTCAAATTGACCCCGAGGGTAAAATATGTTAGTAAATGTAAAGGTAACAGGAGGGTTTAAACAGAAAATGTTTCTCTTGTTTGTCAACCATTAACTCCACCATGATACAATCTAAAGGCCTCTAGTCTTCCTCTAGCAGCTGCTGAGGCAAACTGACTGTGTGGGTTTTCTTCATGAACTGGGCCGTGATGAAAGGGACGGCGGGGACACCGCTGCAAAGCTGAAACCTCACCGGCCCGGACAGGTGGACAGATTGACAAGTGACTTTTTTTTTTGCTCGGTCCCGATGCGCGCGCACGGAGCTCTGTGGCGCGAGACGGAGATCGATAAGTGTTAACGCAACGCGAAGAGACAGAAATGACATGCTGCTGTGGAGATACGATCAACAACAGACGTTTAGTTTAATAAAAGAACAAAGACGTGCTGTAGAGAACATGTCAGGGGGCGGGCCAATCTCTTTAATGTCATTGATCTACCAACACTACGCCGCGATCGACTGGCAGGTCGCGATCGACGTGTTGAGACCCTGATCTACAGGAAGTAAAAGTCGTAACAAGGTTTCCGGAGGTGAACCTGCGGAAGGATCATTACCGATGAACAGACCGTCTGCATGAGAGCGGACAGAGTTCAGATTGAAGGTGTGTTGGAAGCTCATTTTGCAAGTGACTTTTTTTTCGTCCCGACGACCAACAACAGACGGATTGGAAGCTCATTCTGCGCATGCGTTAAATGCGTTTAAAAAACAACAACTAGTTAAACCTGTAATTTAATTAACTGAGTTAACGCGTTATTTTTCACAGCACTAATAAATATAAATATATATTTACATGCATGCCTCTCAGTGGAGGGTTATATTCTTGTCCAGACTCTCTTCAGCATGATGTCATCGTTGGGCAGCTCCTCCAGTCCGTCCCCCGTGAGGCGGCGGTGACCTCGTCCTCGCGCCGCGGGTCACGTGACCTCGTCCTCGCCGTTGGTCCGGAGCCACGGTCTGCTGCCGCTCGCCAACAAGGTTGAACTTGGCCCCGCCGCCGGACAGCTGGCACGTGCGCTGTGCCGGCGGTGGGGGGGTCCTAGAGGGTCTTTGAGGGTCTTTGAGAGTCCTTGAGGGTCTTTGAGGGTCTTTGCGGTGGCTACATTAATTTGTTCATGATCAACATTTTCACGACATTCCCCCCCCCCCGCCCCCCCCCATGAAGATGAGGGCGGCCATGTTGGATGAACTCTGGGTTTTCTCCATTCAGAGGGGAGGATGTTCTTCCTGTTTTCTGCAACGATGGAATTTTTGCAAAAATATCGGCGGCTGATTGGCCGATGTTTGATGAGAGGAGGAAGCGAGGGCCCCCTCCCCCCCCCCCACTCCCCCCACCACACACATAGAGTCTCTTTCACAGTCTCTCTGTCTCTGTCTCTTTCTCTCTCCCTCTCTCTCTCTCCCTCTCTCTGTCTCTCTCTCTCTCTCTCTCTCTCTCTCTCTCTCTCTCTCTCTCTCTCTCTCTCTCTCTCTCTCTCTCTCTCTCTCTCTCTCTCTCTCCCTCTCTCTCTCTATCTCTCTCACTCTCTCTTCTTCTGCATTAAATATGAAATCATAAATAAACGGTTCTTCTGTCTCTTCTGACTATATTTGTAAATATTGTTCTGGTCCGATCTTCATATTTTAATATCTCCGTCTGTGTTGAGGCAGAAGTGTGAGACCCATCTGATCCACCGCCGTGAACTCTGGGTAGCCGGAGGTCGTGGGTTTGAATCCCCTCCGCTGCTCCGTCGATACGATCATCAGACTGCAGAGGTCGTTTTTAGTGAAGTACGACGAGACGTACGGACACAGATCTGGCTTCATGGTTTCTTACGCATTTTTGTTTTATGCATCTAATAATTTATAGACTATAAAATGGGCCTATTAATAAAATATAAAGATGAAGATCTCAATCAGCCAGCATTGATACAATAAGAGCCTCACATCTGACACATAGGTCAAAGGTCAAAGGTCATAATGCGTTTGTTCACAGCATGGCGCCCACAGCCAGTCTGAGGAAATGGAAGATCCCTTAAAGGGACGGAGCGACCGGAAGCTCAGCGTCGTGTTGCAGGAGGCGTGGCCTCACGCCGGGGAGGAAGCCTTTAAACTAAAATGGACTTCACTCACTCCACTTGTCCTGACTCCTCTGCCCCGGTGATCACGCATGCTCCTCCCACTCATCAAACAGCCCCGCTCCAGTTTACTGCGATCCGACTTCATGCAGAGGGGAGGAAGAAGAAGAAGGAAAGGATAGAAGGAAAGGAGAGCAGGAGACGGAACGAGGAGCGAGAGGAACTGAGCGCGGCGGCGAGAGGACTCGGAGGCTCCCCGCTGTGCCTCTTCGTCTCAGCGTTGCCCTGAGGCTCGTCAGCAGGACGAGTTCAGCCTCCACACAAACATGTTGGACCTTAGACTCATCCCCCCCCCCCTCTCCATCCACATTGAGTTTTGGGTGACTGATGCTCGTGCAGAGCGGCGAGCCGACAGTACTTTCACGATGCCGGCTCAACCCACCTGGGACGCCATATCCTGTTTACCAGCTCTCAGCACTCTGAGAAACCACAACAGGACTGAGGTCGGGCAGAAGTTCAGAACTCATTACAGTTTGTTCAGGTCACGGCCGCCAAGGTCACGGCCAAGGTCGAGGTCTTCTCCGTTACGCCGCACGCCGTCGTCAGAGAGCGGAGGCTTTTACTCTCTCTCTTTTCCCCCCCATTCCAATCTACATACACATTGTCACTGTTGTTGTTATCATTATTATTAGAATTAATTATTATATTTATATTATAATATTATTACTATTATTATGACTATTATTATAATAATATTATTATTATATTAGAATGACATTTTTTAAACTAAATTATTATTATTATTATTACTGTTATTACTATTATTATTAATAACTTTATTATTATATGTATATTATATTATTATTATCATTATAATATTATTATTATATTATTATAATATTATAATTACATATTCTTTACTATATTATTATTATTACTATTATAAATAGCGTTATTATTCTATTCATATTATATTATTATTATTATTTTATTATAATTCTATATTCTTTACTATAATATTATTATAATTTATTAATAACTTTATTATAATATTTATATTATATAATTATATTATAATTGTAATTATAACTAAATTTGTATTTGTATTATATTATTATTATAAGTTATTCATAACTTTATTATTATAATATTTATATTATTATGTTATTATTATAATTATAATTATAATTGTATTCTTATTATATTATATTTGTATTATACTATTATTTAATATAGGATTATTATTCAACATACATGTTTCTATTTTTTAAGCGTGAATACGATGAGTAGAAGAATAGAAACCAACCGTGCCTCCAGCAGGCATATTTTTCTAACTATTCAAAAATATATATATATTTTTTCAGAATTAGCTTTTTGAATTTTAATTCCATGTATGCGTGCACGTATTAATATTAACAGGATTTGAATCCAGTTACACGGATACGATCTCGTTGTAGATTTAATATACAAATGTACAAATAACAGAATATAAAAACTAGGGCTGTGAAACGAAAAAAAATTTTAATCGGGTTAATCACAGGTTTTTGTGGATTAATCATGATTAATCACATATTACCGATATTCTCGGTATATTTTGTGAGAACATAGAGATTTATGACAAAAGACGGATATATACATTTATACATTCTTCTATACAATGGTGCTGCAACTCAGCAGTTATTTAGCAGTTTTCTTCCATATGGAACATTAATACATTTTCATCCTAAACAGAATGTTTAACCCTCCTGTTACCTTTCGGGTCAATTTGACCCCATTCAATGTTTAATGTCGGTGTTCTTTGGGGTCAATTTGACCCCAGGCTGTTTTTCACTGTGTCAAACATATAAGAAATATCAACTTTTTTATTTATTTAAAGGGCTATTTAGGTAGTCAACAAACAAACATAAAATAATATAATAATTTTCTGGAGGTTTTAATTGCTGGGGTCAAATTGACCCCGAGGGTAAAATATGTTAGTAAATGTAAAGGTAACAGGAGGGTTTAAACAGAACATTTTTCTCTTGTTTGTCAACCATTAACTCCATCATGATACAATCTAAAGGCCTCTAGTCTTCCTCTAGCAGCTGCTGAGGCAAACTGACTGTGTGGGTTTTCTTCATGAACTGGGCCGTGATGAAAGGGACGGCGGGGACACCGCTGCAAAGCTGAAACCTCACCGGCCCGGACAGGTGGACAGATTGACAAGTGACTTTTTTTTTGCTCGGTCCCGATGCGCGCGCACGGAGCTCTGTGGCGCGCGAGACGGAGATCGATAAGTGTTAACGCAACGCGAAGAGACAGAAATGACATGCTGCTGTGGAGATACGATCAACAACAGACGTTTAGTTTAATAAAAGAACAAAGACGTGCTCTAGAGAACATGTCAGGGGCGGGCCAATCTCTTTAATGTCATGCGATCTACCAACACTACGCCGCGATCGACTGGCAGGTCGCGATCGACGTGTTGAGACCCTGATCTACAGGAAGTAAAAGTCGTCACCAGGTTTCCGGAGGTGAACCTGCGGAAGGATCATTACCGATGAACAGACCGTCTGCATGAGAGCGGACAGAGTTCAGATTGAAGTGGTGTATTGGAAGATCATTTTGCAAGTGACTTTTTTTTCGTCCCGACGACCAACAACAGACAGATTGGAAGCTCATTCTGCGCATGCGTTAAATGCGTTAAAAAAAACAACTAGTTAAACCTGAAATTGAATTAACTGAGTTAACGCGTTATTTTTCACAGCACTAATAAAAACACATTGAAGAAAACAGAAAAGCAACATGTATGTAGAATAATAATAATATAATGAATAATAATTAAAATATAATACAATGATAATATAATAATACAAATATAATAATAATATAATTCTTATAATAATATAAGTAGTATTATATAATATAAATATTATAATCAAGTTATTAATAACTTATAATAATAATAATAATATAATAATAAATAATAATATAATACAAATATAATTTTAATAATAATATAAATAATAAAGTTATTAAGAACTTCTAATAATAATAATAATATAGTAAAGAATATATAATTAAATTATAACTATTATAATAATTATAATAATCTAATATAAATATAATAACAAAGACCCAAAAAGGTCCAACGTTTTTGATATTTGAGGAGCGTTTACTCGTCGCCCTCGGTGAATTGTTTCTAACTAGCCATCAAGCTCACGACGAGACAACGATGATGCCACACACACGCACACATGCACACACACACACACACACACACACATGCACACATACACACACACACATGTACACATGCACACACACACATGCTTCCCGCTAACTGTGAAGCTAACGGCTACAACAACTCCATTTTAGACTGAATTGATATCTGTGCAGTGATTATTGTTATGGCTGTAATATTAAAGAATCACCCCGATGCCGAGGGTGACGCCTGTCGGCCTGCCGGGAATCACAAGTGGAAACAGACAGTTTGTTACTTTGACATCTAGATATCATGTTAAATAAACATGCCACACACACATGAACACAGAGCCTTATCTTTGTTTACATCCACCCTGCTGTACCTGGGCTGTGTGGCGAGGGCCCTGTGTGTGTGTCCCTGTGGCCCTGAGCGGTGTGAGCCCCCCCCCCCTCACTTATCTGGCAAATAATCCGTTTTAATTGCTTACACACACACACACACACACACACACACACACACACACACACACACACACACACACACACACACACACACACACACACACACACACACACACACACAGCCTGTCAGCCGTGTCGGAGCTGGAGAGATAAGAGTTACACGGGCCGGGGCATCGTAACAGGAGGAGGAGGGGGGGGGGGGCAGGAAGTAGCTGTGGCCGGCCGATTAATATGAGACTCACATGAGCCCCCCCCCCCCCCCCGAATAAATGATCAAAGAGAATGAGAATGGTCTGAAGATGGCAGTGTGTAGTGTGCTGTGTGTAGTGTGTAGTGTGCTGTGTGTGGCGTGTAGTCAGTGTGTCAGTGTGTAGTCAGTGTGTAGTCAGTGTGTAGTGTGTAGTCAGTGTGTAGTGTGTAGTCAGTGTGTAGTCAGTGTGTATTCATTGTGTAGTCAGTGTGTAGTGTGTAGTGTGTATTCAGTGTGTAGTCAGTGTGTAGTCAGTGTGTAGTGTGTAGTCAGTGTGTAGTGTGTAGTGTGTATTCAGTGTGTAGTCAGTGTGTAGTCAGTGTGTAGTCAGTGTGTAGTCAGTGTGTAGTCAGTGTGTAATTAATGTGTAGTCAGTGTGTAGTGTGTAGTCAGTGTGTAGTGTGTAGTGTGTATTCAGTGTGTAGTCAGTGTGTAGTCAGTGTGTAGTGTGTATTCAGTGTGTAGTCAGTGTAGTGTGTAGTCAGTGTAGTCAGTGTGTATCAGTGTGTGTGTAGTCAGTGTGTAGTCAGTGTGTAGTCAGTGTGTAGTCACTAGAGGAGTCAGTGTGTAGTCAGTGTGTAGTCACTAGAGGAGTCAGTGTGTAGTCAGTGTGTAGTGTGTAGTCAGTGTGTAGTCAGTGTAGTGTAGTGTGTTCAGTGTGTAGTCAGTGTGTAGTCACTAGAGGAGTCAGTGTGTAGTCAGTGTGTAGTCAGTGTGTAGTCAGTGTGTAGTGTGTAGTCAGTGTGTAGTCAGTGTGTAGTCAGTGTGTAGTGTGTATTCAGTGTGTAGTCAGTGTGTAGTGTGTAGTCAGTGTGTAGTGTGTAGTCAGTGTGTAGTCAGTGTGTAGTCAGTGTGTAGTCAGTGTGTAGTCAGTGTGTAGTCAGTGTGTAGTGTGTAGTCAGTGTAGTCAGTGTGTAGTCAGTGTGTAGTCAGTGTGTAGTGTGTAGTCAGTGTGTTCAATTCAAGTTTCATTTGTATAGCCCAATTTCACAAATTACAAATTTGTCTCGGAGTGCTTTACAATCTGTACACATAGACATCCCTGCCCCAAAACCTCACATCGGACCAGGAAAAACTCCCAAATAACCCTTCAGGGGAAAAAGGAAGAAACCTGGAGGAGAGAACAGAGGAGGATCCTCTCCAGGATGGACAGAACAATAGATGTCATGTGACCAGAAGGACAGATTTAGAGTTAAAATACATTCAATGAATATGACAGAGTGTATGAATAGTTCATAGTAGGCATATTCCACGATGGAGACCTCCACGATCCATCAGGCAGATGGCGGTGGGGAGGAGGAGAGGGCGGAGTCTCAACAGGACAGTGGCGTAGTCATGAGCAGGAATTCCACGACCCAGACGATCCATCAGGCAGATAGGATCTATGCCGTCTCATAGGGTCCGATGACCCCATGAGACGTAAAGACAAAAGGACTTCCGGGAGAAAGCAGAGTTAGTAACGTGTGATTGAGAGATGAAAATTCATCCTTAAGGAGAGAAAAGAGGAGATAGGTACTCAGTGCATCCTAAACGTCCCCGCAGCTATAAGCCTATAGCAGCATATCAAGGGGCTGGACCAGGTGAACCTGATTCAGCCCTAACTATAAGCTCTGTCAAAGAGGAAGGTCTTAAGTCTACTCTAAACGAGGTGACTGTGTCTGCCTCCGGACTGAAATTGAAGCTGGTTCCATAAAAGAGGAGCTTGATAACTAAAGGCTCTGGCTCCCATTCTACTTTTTAAGACTCTAGGAACTACAAGTAGTCCCGCATTTAGTGAGCGTAGCTCTAGTGGGACAATATGGTACGACAAGCTCCTTAAGATATGATGGAGCATCACCAATCAAGGCTTTGTAGGTTAAGAGAAGAATTTTAAAAGTGATTCTTGATTTTACTGGGAGCCAGTGCAGAGCAACTAGTGCAGGAGTGATGTGATCTCTTTTCTTAGTTTTAGTGAGAACACGAGCTGCAGCATTCTGGATCAACTGGAGGGACCTAAGAGATTTATTAGAGCAGCCTGCTAATAAGGAGTTGCAGTAATCCAGTCTCAAGTAACGAACGCGTGAACCAATTTTTCTGCATCTTTTGAGACAAGATGTGCCTGATTTTGAAATATTACGTAGATGAAAGAATGCAGTCCTTGAGATTTGCTTTACGTGGGAGTTAAAGGACAAGTCCCGATCAAAGATAACGCCAAGATTCTTTACAGTGGTGTTGGATGCCAGGGCAATGCCGTCTACAGAATCCACATCACCAGATAATTGATCTCTGAGGTGCTCAGGGCCGATTAAAATTACTTCGGTTTTGTCTGAGTTTAACATCAAGAAGTTGCAGGTCATCCATGTTTTTATGTCTTTAAGACATGCTTGAATTTTACAGAGTTGGTTGCTCTCCTCTGGTTTTATCGATAAATATAGTTGAGTGTCATCTGCATAACAATGAAAGTTTATGGAGTGTTTCCTGATAATATTGCCCAAAGGAAGCATGTATAAGGTAAATAAAATTGGTCCAAGCACAGAACCTTGTGGAACTCCGTGATTAACGTTGGTGGTTATCGAGGCGCCATCGTTTACAAATACAAACTGAGATCGATCTGATAAATAGGATTTAAACCAAATTAGTGCCGTGCCTGAAATGCCAATCGACTGCTCCAGTCTCTGTAACAGGATGTCATGGTCAATGGTGTCGAATGCAGCACTAAGGTCTAACAAGACCAGGACAGAGAGGAGTCCTTTATCTGCTGCCATTAAGAGGTCATTTGTAATTTTCACCAGTGCTGTCTCGGTGGTGTTTTCTAAATCCTGATTGAAATTTCTCAAATAAACTATTATGATGTAGAAAGTCGCACAACTGATTTGCGACCACTTTCTCAAGGATCTTGGAGAGGAAGGGGAGGTTAGAGATCGGTCTGTAGTTAGCCAATACCTCTGGATCCAGAGTGGGCTTCTTCAGGAGAGGTTTAATAACAGCCACCTTGAAGGAGTGTGGTACGTGGCCTGTTAGCAGAGACACATTGATAATATCTAATAGAGAGCCGCCAATTAAAGGCAAAACGCCTTTAAGCAGCCTCGTCGGGATGGGGTCCAAGAGACAGGTAGACGGGTTAGAAGTAGAAACCGTTGAAGATAATTGGTCACGGTTGATGGGAGAAAAGCCCTCCAAATATACACCAGGGCATACAGCGGTTTCCAAGGCCATTCCACTTGAGAACAGATTGGCACTGGTTAAGGGCAAGAGAATATTAATCTTGTCCCTAATAGTTAAAATCTTTTCATTAAAGAAGTTCATAAAGTCATTACCACTAAGGTGGTAGTCAGTGTGTAGTGTGTAGTCAGTGTGTAGTCAGTGTGTAGTCAGTGTGTAGTGTGTAGTCAGTGTGTAGTGTGTAGTCAGTGTGTAGTGTGTAGTCAGTGTGTAGTCAGTGTGTGTGTAGTGTGTAGTCAGTGTGTAGTGTGTAGTCAGTGTGTAGTCAGTGTGTAGTGTGTAGTCAGTGTGTAGTGTGTAGTCAGTGTGTAGTCAGTGTGTAGTCAGTGTGTAGTCAGTGTGTAGTGTGTAGTCAGTGTGTAGTCAGTGTGTAGTCAGTGTGTAGTGTGTAGTCAGTGTGTAGTCAGTGTGTAGTGTGTAGTCAGTGTGTAGTCAGTGTGTAGTCAGTGTGTAGTCAGTGTGTAGTGTGTAGTCAGTGTGTAGTGTCAGTGTGTAGTGTGTGGTCAGTGTAGTCAGTGTGTAGTCAGTGTGTAGTCAGTGTGTGTGTAGTCAGTGTGTGTCAGTGTGTAGTCAGTGTGTGGTGTGTAGTCAGTGTGTAGTGTGTAGTCAGTGTGTAGTGTGTAGTCAGTGTGTAGTCAGTGTGTAGTGTGTAGTCAGTGTGTAGTCAGTGTGTAGTGTGTAGTCAGTGTGTAGTGTGTAGTCAGTGTGTAGTCAGTGTGTAGTGTGTATTCAGTGTAGTCAGTGTGTAGTGTGTGTAGTCAGTGTGTAGTGGTGTGTAGTCAGTGTGTAGTCAGTGTGTAGTCAGTGTGTAGTCAGTGTGTAGTCAGTGTGTAGTCACTAGAGGAGTCAGTGTGTAGTCAGTGTGTAGTCAGTGTGTAGTCAGTGTAGTGTGTAGTCAGTGTAGTCAGTGTAGTCAGTGTGTGAGTCAGTGTGTAGTGTGTAGTCAGTGTGTAGTGTATTCAGTGTGTAGTCAGTGTGTAGTCAGTGTGTAGTCAGTGTGTAGTCAGTGTGTAGTCACTAGAGGAGTCAGTGTGTAGTCAGTGTGTAGTCAGTGTGTAGTCACTAGAGGAGTCAGTGTGTAGTCAGTGTGTAGTGTGTGTAGTCAGTGTGTAGTGTGTAGTCAGTGTGTAGTGTGTAGTCAGTGTGTAGTCAGTGTGTAGTCAGTGTGTAGTGTGTAGTCAGTGTGTAGTCAGTGTGTAGTGTGTAGTCAGTGTGTAGTGTGTAGTCAGTGTGTAGTCAGTGTGTAGTGTGTAGTCAGTGTGTAGTCAGTGTGTAGTCAGTGTGTAGTCAGTGTGTAGTGTGTAGTCAGTGTGTAGTCAGTGTGTAGTCAGTGTGTAGTCAGTGTGTAGTCAGTGTGTAGTGTGTAGTCAGTGTGTAGTCAGTGTGTAGTCAGTGTGTAGTGTGTAGTCAGTGTGTAGTCAGTGTGTAGTCAGTGTGTAGTCAGTGTGTAGTCAGTGTGTAGTCAGTGTGTGTGTAGTCAGTGTGTGTGTAGTCAGTGTAGTGTGTAGTCAGTGTGTAGTCACTGGAGGAGTCAGTGTGTAGTCAGTGTGTAGTCAGTGTGTAGTCACTAGAGGAGTCAGTGTGTAGTCACTAGAGGAGTCAGTGTGTAGTCAGTGTGTAGTCACTAGAGGAGTCAGTGTGTAGTCAGTGTGTAGTCAGTGTGTAGTCAGTGTGTAGTCAGTGTGTGTCAGTGTAGTCAGTGTGTAGTGTGTAGTCAGTGTAGTCAGTGTGGTCAGTGTAGTGTGTAGTCAGTGTGTAGTCAGAGGAGTCAGTGTGTAGTCAATCGAGGAGTCAGTGTGTGTAGTCAGTGTGTAGTCAGTGTGTAGTCACTAGAGGAGTCAGTGTGTAGTCAGTGTGTAGTGTGTAGTCAGTGTGTCAGTGTGTGTCAGTGTGTAGTCAGTGTAGTCAGTGTGTAGTCAGTGTGTGTAGTGTGTCAGTGTGTGTGTAGTCAGTGTGTGTGTGTAGTCAGTGTAGTCAGTGTGTAGTCAGTGTAGTCAGTGTGTAGTCAGTGTGTCAGTGTGTGTAGTCAGTGTGGTCAGTGTGTAGTCAGTGTGTAGTCAGTGTGTGTAGTGTGTAGTCAGTGTAGTCAGTGTGTAGTCAGTGTGTGTAGTGTAGTCAGTGTGTAGTCACTAGAGGAGTCAGTGTGTAGTCAGTGTGTAGTCACTAGAGGAGTCAGTGTGTAGTCAGTGTGTAGTCAGAGTGTAGTCACTAGAGGAGTCAGTAGAGGAGTCAGTGTGTAGTCACTAGAGGAGTCAGTGTGTAGTCAGTGTGTCAGTGTAGTCAGTGTGTAGTCAGTGTGTAGTCAGTGTGTAGTCAGTGTGTAGTCACTAGAGGAGTCAGTGTGTAGTCAGTGTGTAGTCAGTGTGTAGTCAGTGTGTAGTCAGTGTGTAGTCAGTGTGTAGTCAGTGTGTAGTCACTAGAGGAGTCAGTGTGTAGTCAGTGGAGTCAGTGTGTAGTGTGTAGTGTGTAGTCAGTGTGTAGTGGTCAGTGTGTAATCAGTGTGTAGTCACTGTGTAGTGTAGTCAGTGTGTAGTCAGTGTAGTCAGTCAGTGTGTAGTCAGTGTGTAGTCAGTGTGTAGTCAGTGTGTAATGTGTAGTCATTGTGTAGTCAGTGTGTAGTCAGTGTGTAGTCAGTGTGTAGTCAGTGTGTAGTGTGTAGTCAGTGTGTAGTCAGTGTGTAGTCAGTGTGTAGTCAGTGTGTAGTCAGTGTGTAGTCAGTGTGTAGTGTGTGGTCAGTGTGTAGTCAGTGTGTAGTGTAGTCAGTGTGTGTAGTCAGTGTGTGTAGTCAGTGTAGTCAGTGTAGTCAGTGTGTAGTCAGTGTAGTCAGTGTAGTCAGAGTGTAGTCAGTGTGTAGTCAATAGAGGAGTCAGTGTGTAGTCAGTGTGTAGTCAGTTAGTCAGTGTGTAGTGTGTAGTCAGTGTGTAGTGTGTAGTCAGTGTGTAGTCAGTGTGTAGTCAGTGTGTAGTCAGTGTGTAGTGTGTAGTCAGTGTGTAGTCAGTGTGTAGTGTGTAGTCAGTGTGTAGTCAGTGTGTAGTGTGTAGTCAGTGTGTAGTGTGTAGTCAGTGTGTAGTGTGTAGTCAGTGTGTAGTCAGTGTGTAGTCAGTGTGTAGAGGAGTCAGTGTGTAGTCAGTGTAGTCAGTGTGTAGTCAGTGTGTAGTGTGTAGTCAGTGTGTAGTGTGTAGTCAGTGTGTAGTCAGTGTGTAGTCAGTGTGTATTGTGTAGTCAGTGTGTGAGTAACGTGTGAAATCACAACTAATTTCGAAAAACGACCATTTTACGATTGAAAGATAAAAGTTGAGCTTTTGTTGTTAATTCAGAATCTTAATTAATCCAACTGCCAGGAATGTGTCCTGCTGACACACACACACACACACACACACACACACACACACACACACACACACACACACACACACACACACACACACACACACACACACACACACACACACACACACACACACACACACGCACACACGCACACACACACACACACACACTGAGTCCTTCTGGAACATGCAGGACTTCTTCTTCTCCAGGTGGATTCGGGTCGTTGGAGCGGCGGCCCGGTGAGGGGGCGGGGCTTCTGAGTGATAGGAATGAGCTCCAGGAGACAGCGGCGGTTGCAGCCGGCTCGCCGCCCAATTATCCGCCGGCACCTGTCGAAGTCGT
>NC_079397.1:17807815-17822815 GCF_029220125.1 Pseudoliparis swirei
TCTATTCTCCTCTTGAGCCTTGACAGACGTCTCACAGAGTATCAATGTTGTGATGGACAGGCTCTGTGGTTCTGTGGCTCTGTGGCTCTGTGTTTCTGTGGCTCTGTGGTTCTGTGGCTCTGTGGTTCTGTGGTTCTGTGGCTCTGTGGTTCTGTGGTTATGTGGTTCTGTGGCTCTGTGGCTCTGTAGTTCTGTGGCTCTGTGGCTCTGTGGTTCTGTGGCTCTGTGGTTCTGTGGTTCTGTGGCTCTGTGGTTCTGTGGTTCTGTGGCTCTGTGGCCCTGTGGTTCTGTGGTTCTGTGGCTCTGTGGTTCTGTGGTTCTGTGGCTCTGTGGTTCTGTGGTTCTGTGGCTCTTGTGGTTCTGTGGCTCTGTGGTTCTTGTGGTTTTTTGGTAGCTTCCACTTTCTCTCTGTGGAACCTTCATATGAAATCCACATATGTGTCATGCCAGTTTATATATAAGTAGTTGACTCATATTGCAGCCTGTAATTATTGAGGAGTAGGAGAGCGGCGGGAGAACCAGTGCAGCGAAATCCCGATAAGCCGAGGAACCTTTTGGACCCGACTAAAGGCTGAAGGGCCCTCAAAGTCTATTTTCTACATTTTGTGTGTGTGCGTGCGTGCGTGTGTGTGTGTGTGCGTGTGTGTGTGTGTGTGTGTGTGTGTGTGTGTGTGTGTGTGTGAAGCTTGGGTCTAAATGTGTCTGGCAAAAAAGTGGAAATATGAGACTGATCTGTCATTTTTTGATGGGCAGCCGATCGATTGATCGTTCTGTCTGTGGGTGGAGTAAAGTGAATGTAGAGCTAAGTGGTCTAAAAAAATAAATATATATATATAGAAATATATCATTCATTATATATAATTTTTCGCTCCTCTCATTTTGTAAATGAAATTGTAATAGAAAACATGTCATTGTGTTTATCTCTCATGTCTCCCGACACGATGTGTTCCAGGTGTTACTTGCTCACTTCAAGTTGCAATGATCAATAGATGAATCATTTTGGCGATGGTTGCCTTTTTTGGGGTTTGAGCCCCTCCCCCGACGTGTCTGAGCACCTGCCTGAGTTACAGGGAGGCAGCCAGCTGGAGAGTTATGAGACCGGGACGATCAGAAGGTTCCGGAGAGGTCCGGCTGCGGCGGTCGGACTGAAAATAGCACGTGGGGCTCGTGAGCCGCTGATGCATCGACACTTTGACCAGAGGGGAAACCTCTGGTCCAGACCGTGTGTCGGTCGCGGTCGGCCTCTCGGATAGCATCTCCGCGTGTCGTTACGGAAGGTCGTGGCGGTGGTTAACGCTCTGAGAGGGCACTCAGCGCCAGGGTCGGGTAACGGCGCTGAGACGCGCTCTGCCTCGGCGGCGTCTTCGGTCTGGTTTGAAACCGAAGGCCCCCCCCCCCCCCCTAGCCCATTTTCACAAATTACAAATGTGTCTCAGAGTGCTTTACAATCTGTACACATAGACATCCCTGACCTTTGACCTTTGACCTCACATCGGATCAGGAACAACTCCCAAACAACCCTTCAGGGTAAAAGGTCAGACCCCTTGAGGAGAGAACAGAGGAGGATCCCTCTCCAGGATGGACAGGTGTCATAGATGTCATGTGACCAGAAGGAATCATTACACAATAATTAAAACACAGGAACAACACAATGAAGATGACAGAGTGGATGAAGAGTTGGTAGTCGGCATATTCCACCATCCAGACCTCCACCATCCATCAGGTGGAGGTAGAGAGGAGGAGTGGGCGGAGTCTCAACAGTGGGCGGAGTCTCAACAGGACAGTGGCGTAGTCAGGAGCAGGAATTCCACGACCCAGACCTCGATGATCCATCAGCAGATAGGATCTATGCCGTCTCATAGGGTCCGATGACCCCATGAGACGTGAAGTCACAAGGACTCCGGGGAGAAAGAGTTAGTAACGTGTGATTGAGAGATGAAAATGCATCCCTAAGGAGAGAGGAGAGGAGAGGAGAGAGGAGCTCAGTGCATCCTAAGCGTCCATAAGGAGAGAGGAGAGAGGAGAGAGGAGCTCAGTGCATCCTAAGCGTCCTCCAGCAGCCTACCAACTCGTCCTCGCCGTGCAGGCAGCAGGTGGAGGATGAGCTACCCAGTTTTTTTCTTTGCAAACATCTCCTATAAATAGGCCCAGGGCGACGGAGGCTTTCACTCGCTAATGAAACGTGTCGTCGCTGTGAGAGAGGAGGAGGAAAACGGTGACACACATGGCCAAATGAGAAAAGGAGGTCGGAATCTGAATTTACTGGCACTCAGTGAAGTGTTCAAGGTTTGTATAAATATATATAGCAGTGGCGGGCCGTCAGGGCCAGCAAGGCCTTCTCTGCTGGCCCAAACATCATCAGAATATATATTTTTTTCTAAATATATTTTCCCACAAATATGTATTCAATTATTTCCCAGAGTAAGAGTTAGTCTTTACATTACATTACATGTCATTTAGCAGACGCTTTTATCCAAAGCGACTTACAATAAGTGCATTTCAACCTAGAGTACAAACTAAGAACAACAAGAATACAGGAAGTAACATTTCCTCAACATAGTCGAACTACAAAAGTACCATAAGTAAGTGCTATCTAAGTGCCACTGAAGTGCTAATCTGTGTTTTAATCCAGATATAGTCGGAAAAGGTGTGTTTTCAGTCTCCGACGGAAGATGTAGAGACTTTCTGCTGTCCTGATGTCAGTGGGGAGCTGGTTCCACCACTGAGGAGCAGGACAGCAAACAGTCTGGATTTCGAGTGATGAGCTCGAGGTGCAGGAGGCACAAGACGATTGGCTGTTGCCGAGCGGAGCGAACGTGCCGGGGTGTACGGTGTGACCATATCCCGGATGTAGACGGGGCCCGATCCGTCTAGAGCACGGTACGCCAGGACCAGTGTTTTGAAGCGGATGCGAGCAGCCACCGGTAACCAGTGGAGAGAGCGGAGGAGCGGAGTGGTGTGGGTGAATTTCGGGAGGCTGAAGACCAGTCGAGCTGCTGCATTCTGGATGAGCTGCAGGGGTCGGATGGCCTTAGCAGGTAGACCAGCTTAATTTCATAGCGTTCCTCTTGGTTGCGCTGCTGCCAGCGCCAGGTTGAGATTTGGAGGGCTGGTCTTTATGTTAGATCTTTTATCCAATCATATTCAGCCATCGTGTGTTGCCAGGGGGCTAACATCTGCCCTTAGGCCTTCAGAATCAACATTGCGGGCGCTGGTAGCTTCAAGTGAATGGGAATGACAATGTTGTGTCAACCAATCAGCTTTAGAGTTGGCTCCTGTAGGCCTTCTAGAAGGCCCCGAAAGCCGCACAGGAGCAGCGAGCAGGCGGAGTGCTGCACGTCTTTTGATTGGATTACCAATATTGAGAGGCGGGGCCTATGGGCAGGTAAATGCAAAACCTCAGAACTAGGAAACTGAATTTGATAAAGGAATTAATTCGCGGACTACAAAGCTGTTTTTTCAACCCACAATGGCGGAAGGAGGAGAAGATGTCGATTTGGTCGAGCATATACTTGAAATCTGCTTTGGGTGCGACAATGCCCTGTTTAGTGAACAAACGAGTGCAAGTGACTTTTTCTTCTTCTTTTTCTCCGTCCCGATGCGCGCATTCTGCAGCGCGCGAGACGGAGAGCCGAGAGAAATGACATGCTGTTGTGTAGATACGATCAACATCAGACGGCTGTTTAGTTTAATAAATGAACAAAGACGTGCTATAGAGAAAATGACGGGGGCGGGCCAATTGTTTTTAATGTCATGCGATCTACCAATACTACGCCGCGATCGACGTATTGAGCCCTGGTCAAGAGCCATGGCATCATAATGAGAGGAATAAGAGGTGGATTAATTCGGGTGGGACTGTGTAGGACCTCACTGAAGGCCCAGGCCCCAGGCCCACGGCCCGCCACTGATGTATAGATGTATATATATATTCAGTTTGGCTATAAAGATCCTTCCCAGTGAAGAAGCGGAGCTCAGGAGGCGATGACGTCATCAAGTCAGCTGCGTCCGTCTTTCGGTTCCTGCGCCCCCAAATCACAATCCCAAAAGTACACAAGTGTGTACTTAGCGTACTTGGTATCGACAAACGAACTAAATCTCTGGTAAGCTCTCACCTGCCTGTGCACACGGGCTTCGTCGAGGCGTCACAATCTGCCAGCAGAAACGTCTCTCCGTCACGGAGACTCCGTGCAGAAATACTCGTTAGCTAATTATAGCCGACAGCTGAAGAAGAGCGTTAGCTCGGCGTGTGCGTGCCGCAGCTTCCTGTCTGAATGTTGTCCTGTTTCTCAGAGCGGTCGACATTTGTGTCTCGACACATTCACAAGTTGAAGTTTGAAAAGTTAGCTAACGTGACAACCTGAGCTAACTGTCAAGCTAATGTAGCGGTAACACACGTAGCCTGAAGCTCTCATGCTAACGCTAACCCTGACGACTCATTTCTTGATCATTCCAGGACGTGCAATAAAAAAAATGGCGAAATGAAGTTCATCAACATCAAGTGAACTAAAGATTCCTTCTTTGTTGTTGTTGTTGTTGTTGTTGTTGGTGCGTTAAATCCCAGAGTAAAATACAGCAAAGTAATAGATGCTAAACTCACTCCTCTATCGCTCAGGGGCAACGCGGCGGCGCCTGTGAGTCTCTGGGTGAATGGGGGTTAAAGGTCACGCCGCCAGATGAACTTAATTACACACACAACCCGGGGGGGTCCATCGCGGCGGTAAATAAAGCGTCGGCGACGCAGCGTGTAACTTTGTCCGCTCGCGACATCCGACACCGACGCCTCTTCCAGTAATTACAGCGCCGCTCCGCATCCGCGGCGGAAATACGAGAACGCCACCCGGGGGCCAGATGGCGAGCAGGGGGGCCACTTCATTAGGGGGGGGGGGGTCGACTGGTCACATGACATCTATTGTTCATCAGGTCACATGACATCTATTGTTCATCTGGTCACATGACATCTATTGTTCATCTGGTCACATGACATCTATTGTTCATCTAGTCACATGACATCTATTGTTCATCTGGTCACATGACATCTATTGTTCATCTGGTCACATGACATCTATTGTTCATCTGGTCACATGACATCTATTGTTCATCTGGTCACATGACATCTATTGTTCATCTGGTCACATGACATCTATTGTTCATCTGGTCACATGACATCTATTGTTCATCTGGTCACATGACATCTATTGTTCATCTGGTCACATGACATCTATTGTTCATCTGTCACATGACATCTATTGTTCATCTGGTCACATGACATCTATTGTTCATCAGGTCACATGACATCTATTGTTCATCTGGTCACATGACCTCTATTGTTCACCTGGTCACATGACATCTATTGATCATCTGGTCATATGACATCTATTGTTCATCTGGTCACATGACATCTATTGTTCATCTGGTCACATGACATCTATTGTTCATCTGGTCACATGACATCTATTGTTCATCTGTCACATGACATCTATTGTTCATCTGGTCACATGACATCTATTGTTCATCTGGTCACATGACATCTATTGTTCATCTGGTCACATGACATCTATTGTTCATCTGGTCACATGACATCTATTGTTCACCTGGTCACATGACATCTATTGTTCATCTGGTCACATGACATCTATTGTTCACCTGGTCACATGACATCTATTGTTCATCTGGTCACATGACATCTATTGATCATCTGGTCTCATGACATCTATTGTTCATCTGGTCACATGACATCTATTGATCATCTGGTCTCATGACATCTATTGTTCATCTGGTCACATGACATCTATTGTTCATCTGGTCACATGACATCTATTGTTCATCTAGTCACATGACATCTATTGTTCATCTGGTCACATGACATCTATTGTTCATCTGGTCACATGTCATCTATTGTTCATCTGGTCACATGACATCTATTGTTCATCTGGTCACATGACATCTATTGTTCACCTGGTCACATGACATCTATTGTTCCTCTGGTCACATGACATCTATTGTTCATCTGGTCACATGACATCTATTGTTCACCTGGTCACATGACATCTATTGTTCATCTGGTCACATGACATCTATTGTTCATCTGGTCACATGACATCTATTGTTCACCTGGTCACATGACATCTATTGTTCATCTGGTCACATGACATCTATTGATCATCTGGTCACATGACATCTATTGTTCATCTGGTCACATGACATCTATTGTTCATCTGGTCACATGACATCTATTGTTCATCTAGTCACATGACATCTATTGTTCACCTGGTCACATGACATCTATTGTTCATCTGGTCACATGACATCTATTGTTCATCTGGTCACATGACATCTATTGTTCACCTGGTCACATGACATCTATTGTTCACCTGGTCACATGACACCTATTGTTCATCTGGTCACATGACATCTATTGTTCATCTAGTCACATGACATCTATTGTTCATCTGGTCACATGACATCTATTGATCATATGGTCACATGACATCTATTGTTCATCTAGTCACATGACATCTATTGTTCATCTGGTCACATGACATCTATTGTTCATCTGGTCACATGACATCTATTGTTCACCTGGTCACATGACATCTATTGTTCATCTGGTCACATGACATCTATTGTTCATCTGGTCACATGACATCTATTGTTCATCTGGTCACATGACATCTATTGTTCATCTGGTCACATGACATCTATTGTTCCTCTGGTCACATGACATCTATTGTTCATCTGGTCACATGACATCTATTGTTCATCTGGTCACATGACATCTATTGTTCATCTGGTCACATGACATCTATTGTTCATCTGGTCACATGACATCTATTGTTCACCTGGTCACATGACATTTATTGTTCCTCTGGTCACATGACATCTATTGTTCCTCTGGTCACATGACATCTATTGTTCATCTGGTCACATGACATCTATTGTTCACCTGGTCACATGACATCTATTGTTCATCTGGTCACATGACATCTATTGTTCATCTGGTCACATGACATCTATTGTTCATCTATTGTTCATCTGGTCACATGACATCTATTGTTCACCTGGTCACATGACATCTATTGTTCATCTGGTCACATGACATCTATTGTTCCTCTGGTCACATGACATCTATTGTTCCTCTGGTCACATGACATCTATTGTTCATCTGGTCACATGACATCTATTGTTCATCTGGTCACATGACATCTATTGTTCATCTGGTCACATGACATCTATTGTTCATCTAGTCACATGACATCTATTGTTCATCAGGTCACATGACATCTATTGTTCATCTGGTCACATGACATCTATTGTTCACCTGGTCACATGACATCTATTGTTCATCTGGTCACATGACATCTATTGTTCATCTGGTCACATGACATCTATTGTTCCTCTGGTCACATGACATCTATTGTTCATCTGGTCACATGACATCTATTGTTCATCTGGTCACATGACATCTATTGTTCATCTGGTCACATGACATCTATTGTTCATCAGTCACATGACATCTATTGTTCATCATGACATCTATTGTTCATCTGGTCACATGACATCTATTGTCATGACATCTATTGTTCATCTGGTCACATGACATCTATTGTTCATCAGGTCACATGACATCTATTGTTCATCTGGTCTCATGACATCTATTGTTCATCTGGTTACATGACATCTATTGTTCATCTGGTTACATGACATCTATTGTTCACCTGGTCACATGACATCTATTGTTCATCAGGTCACATGACATCTATTGTTCATCTGGTCTCATGACATCTATTGTTCATCTGGTCACATGACATCTATTGTTCATCTGGTCACATGACATCTATTGTTCATCTGGTCACATGACATCTATTGTTCATCTGGTCACATGACATCTATTGTTCATCTAGTCACATGACATCTATTGTTCATCTGGTCACATGACATCTATTGTTCATCTAGTCACATGACATCTATTGTTCACCTGGTCACATGACATCTATTGTTCATCTGGTTACATGACATCTATTGTTCATCTGGTCACATGACATCTATTGTTCATCTGGTCACATGACATCTATTGTTCATCTGGTCACATGACATCTATTGATCATCTGGTCACATGACATCTATTGTTCATCTGGTTACATGACATCTATTGTTCATCTAGTCACATGACATCTATTGTTCATCTAGTCACATGACATCTATTGTTCATCTGGTCACATGACATCTATTGTTCATCTGGTTACATGACATCTATTGTTCATCTGGTCACATGACATCTATTGTTCATCTGGTCACATGACATCTATTGTTCATCTGGTCACATGACATCTATTGTTCATCTGGTCACATGACATCTATTGTTCATCTGGTCACATGACATCTATTGTTCATCTGGTCACATGACATCTATTGTTTACCTGGTCACATGACATCTATTGTTCATCTGGTCTCATGACATCTATTGTTCATCTGGTCACATGTCATCTATTGTTCATCTGGTCTCATGACATCTATTGTTCATCTGGTCACATGACATCTATTGTTTACCTGGTCACATGACATCTATTGTTCACCTGGTCACATAACATCTGTTGATCATCTGGTCACATGACATCTATTGTTCATCTGGTCTCATGACATCTATTGTTCATCTGGTCACATGACATCTATTGTTCATCTGGTCACAAGACATCTATTGTTCACCTGGTCACATGACATCTATTGTTCACCTGGTCACATGACATCTATTGTTCATCTGGTCACATAACATCTGTTGATCATCTGGTCACATGACATCTATTGTTCATCTGGTCTCATGACATCTATTGATCATCTGGTCACATGACATCTATTGTTCATCTGGTCTCATGACATCTATTGTTCACCTTGTCACATGACATCTATTGTTCATCTGGTCACATGACATCTATTGTTCATCTGGTCACATGACATCTATTGTTCACCTGGTCACATGACATCTATTGATCACCTGGTCACATGACATCTATTGATCATCTGGTCACATGACATCTATTGTTCATCTGGTCTCATGACATCTATTGTTCACCTTGTCACATGACATCTATTGTTCATCTGGTCACATGACATCTATTGTTCACCTGGTCACATTCAATTCAATTCAATTCAGTTTATTTGTATAGCCCAATTTCACAAATTACAAATTTGTCTCGGAGTGCTTTACAATCTGTACACATAGACATCCCTGCCCCAAAACCTCACATCGGACCAGGAAAAACTCCCAAATAACCCTTCAGGGGGAAAAAAAGGGAAGAAACCTGGAGGAGAGCAACAGAGGAGGATCCCTCTCCTAGGATGGACAGATGCAATAGATGTAATGTGTACAGAAGGACAGATTTAGAGTTAAAATACATTCAATGAATATGACAGAGTGTATGAATAGTTCATAGTAGGCATATTCCACGATGGAGACCTCCACGATCCATCAGGCAGATGGCGGTGGGGAGGAGGAGTGGCGGAGTCTCAACAGGACAGTGGCGTAGTCATGAGCAGGAATTCCACGACCCAGACGATCCATCAGGCAGATAGGATCTATGCCGTCTCATAGGGTCCGATGACCCCATGAGACGTAAAGTCAAAAGGACTTCCGGGAGAAAGCAGAGTTAGTAACGTGTGATTGAGAGATGAAAATTCATCCTTAAGGAGAGAAAAAGAGGAGATAGGTACTCAGTGCATCCTAAAACGTCCCCGGCAGCTATAAGCCTATAGCAGCATATCAAGGGGCTGGACCAGGGCAAACCTGATTCAGCCCTAACTATAAGCTCTGTCAAAGAGGAAGGTCTTAAGTCTACTCTTAAACGAGGTGACTGTGTCTGCCTCCCGGACTGAAATTGGAAGCTGGTTCCATAAAAGAGGAGCTTGATAACTAAAGGCTCTGGCTCCCATTCTACTTTTAAGACTCTAGGAACTACAAGTAGTCCCGCATTTAGTGAGCGTAGCTCTCTAGTGGGGCAATATGGTACGACAAGCTCCTTAAGATATGATGGAGCATCACCAATCAAGGCTTTGTAGGTTAAGAGAAGAATTTTAAAAGTGATTCTTGATTTTACTGGGAGCCAGTGCAGAGCAGCTAGTGCAGGAGTGATGTGATCTCTTTCTTAGTTTTAGTGAGAACACGAGCTGCAGCATTCTGGATCAACTGGAGGGACCTAAGAGATTTATTAGAGCAGCCTGCTAATAAGGAGTTGCAGTAATCCAGTCTCAAGTAACGAAGCGTGAACCAATTTTTCTGCATCTTTTGAGACAAGATGTGCCTGATTTTGAAATATTACGTAGATGAAAGAATGCAGTCCTTGAGATTTGCTTTACGTGGGAGTTAAAGGACAAGTCCCGATCAAAGATAACGCCAAGATTCTTTACAGTGGTGTTGGATGCCAGGGCAATGCCGTCTACAGAATCCACATCACCAGATAATTGATCTCTGAGGTGCTCAGGGCCGATTAAAATTACTTGGTTTTGTCTGAGTTTAACATCAAGAAGTTGCAGGTCATCCATGTTTTATGTCTTTAAGACATGCTTGAATTTTACAGAGTTGGTTGCTCTCCTCTGGTTTTATCGATAAATATAGTTGAGTATCATCTGCATAACAATGAAAGTTTATGGAGTGTTTCCTGATAATATTGCCCAAAGGAAGCATGTATAAGGTAAATAAAATTGGTCCAAGCACAGAACCTTGTGGAACTCCGTGATTAACGTTGGTGGTTATCGAGGCGTCATCGTTTACAAATACAAACTGAGATCGATCTGATAAATAGGATTTAAACCAAATTAGTGCCGTGCCTGAAATGCCAATCGACTGTTCACCTGGTCACATGACATCTATTGTTCATCTGGTCACATGACATCTATTGTTCATCTGGTCTCATGACATCTATTGTTCATCTGGTCACATGACATCTATTGTTCACCTGGTCACATGACATCTATTGTTCATCTGGTCACATGACATCTATTGTTCATCTGGTCACATGACATCTATTGTTCATCTGGTCACAAGACATCTATTGTTCATCTGGTCTCATGACATCTATTGTTCATCTGGTCACATGACATCTATTGTTCATCTGGTCACAAGACATCTATTGTTCATCTGGTCTCATGACATCTATTGTTCATCTGGTCACATGACATCTATTGTTCATCTGGTCACATGACATCTATTGTTCACCTTGTCACATGACATCTATTGTTCATCTGGTCACATGACATCTATTGTTCACCTGGTCACATGACATCTATTGTTCATCTGGCCACATGACATCTATTGTTCATCTGGTCTCATGACATCTATTGTTCACCTTGTCACATGACATCTATTGTTCACCTGGTCACATGACATCTATTGTTCACCTGGTCACATGACATCTATTGTTCATCAGGTCACATGACATCTATTGTTCATCTGGTCACATGACATCTATTGTTCACCTGGTCACATGACATCTATTGTTCACCTGGTCACATGACATCTATTGTTCACCTGGTCACATGACATCTATTGTTCATCTGGTCACATGACATCTATTGTTCATCTGGTCACATGACATCTATTGTTCATCTGGTCACATGACATCTATTGTTCATCTGGTCACATGACATCTATTGTTCATCTAGTCACATGACATCTATTGTTCATCTGGTCACATGACATCTATTGTTCATCTGGTCTCATGACATCTATTGTTCATCTGGTCTCATGACATCTATTGTTCATCTGGTCACATGACATCTATTGTTCATCTGGTCACAAGACATCTATTGTTCATCTGGTCTCATGACATCTATTGTTCATCTGGTCACATGACATCTATTGTTCATCTGGTCTCATGACATCTATTGTTCATCTGGTCACATGACATCTATTGTTCATCTGGTCACATGACATCTATTGTTCATCTGGTCTCATGACATCTATTGTTCATCTGGTCTCATGACATCTATTGTTCACCTTGTCACATGACATCTATTGTTCATCTGGTCACAAGACATCTATTGTTCATCTGGTCTCATGACATCTATTGTTCATCTGGTCTCATGACATCTATTGTTCATCTGGTCACATGACATCTATTGTTCACCTGGTCACATGACATCTATTGTTCATCTGGTCTCATGACATCTATTGTTCACCTGGTCACATGACATCTATTGTTCATCTGGTCACATGACATCTATTGTTCATCAGGTCACATGACATCTATTGTTCACCTGGTCACATGACATCTATTGTTCATCTGGTCACATGACATCTATTGTTCATCTGGTCACAAGACATCTATTGTTCATCTGGTCTCATGACATCTATTGTTCATCTGGTCACATGACATCTATTGTTCACCTGGTCACATGACATCTATTGTTCATCTGGTCTCATGACATCTATTGTTCACCTGGTCACATGACATCTATTGTTCATCTGGTCACATGACATCTATTGTTCATCTGGTCTCATGACATCTATTGTTCACCTTGTCACATGACATCTATTGTTCATCTGGTCACATGACATCTATTGTTCACCTGGTCACATGACATCTATTGATCACCTGGTCACATGACATCTATTGATCATCTGGTCACATGACATCTATTGTTCATCTGGTCACATGACATCTATTGTTCATCTGGTCACATGACATCTATTGATCATCTGGTCACATGACATCTATTGTTCATCTGGTCACATGACATCTATTGTTCATCTGGTCACATGACATCTATTGTTCATCTGGTCACATGACATCTATTGTTCATCTGGTCACATGACATCTATTGTTCACCTGGTCACATGACATCTATTGTTCATCTGGTCACATGACATCTATTGTTCACCTTGTCACATGACATCTATTGTTCATCTGGTCACATGACATCTATTGTTCATCTGGTCACATGACATCTATTGTTCATCTGGTCACATGACATCTATTGTTCATCTGGTCTCATGACATCTATTGTTCACCTTGTCACATGACATCTATTGTTCATCTAGTCACATGACATCTATTGTTCATCTGGTCACATGACATATATTGTTCATCTGGTCACATTGTTCATCTGGTCACATGACATCTATTGTTCATCTGGTCACATGACATCTATTGTTCATCTGGTCACATGACATATATTGTTCATCTAGTCACATGACATCTATTGTTCATCTGGTCACATGACATCTATTGTTCATCTGGTCACATGACATCTATTGTTCATCTGGTCACATGACATCTATTGTTCATCTGGTCACATGACATCTATTGATCATATGGTCACATGACATCTATTGTTCACCTGGTCACATGACATCTATTGTTCACCTTGTCACATGACATCTATTGTTCATCTGGTCTCATGACATCTATTGTTCATCTGGTCACATGACATCTATTGTTCATCTGGTCACATGACATCTATTGTTCATCTGGTCTCATGACATCTATTGTTCACCTTGTCACATGACATCTATTGTTCATCTGGTCTCATGACATCTATTGTTCATCTGGTCACATGACATCTATTGTTCATCTGGTCACATGACATCTATTGTTCATCTGGTCACATGACATCTATTGTTCATCTAGTCACATGACATCTATTGTTCATCTGGTCACATGACATCTATTGTTCTGAGGGATCCTCCTCTGTTGTTCTCCTGAAGGTGTTTTCGTTTTTATTTCCCGGTGAAAGTTTTTCTTCTTTTCTTGTTCCTGATCTGATGTGAGGTCAGAGGTCAAAGGTCAAAGGTCAGGGACGTCTGTGTGTAAAGCTCTCTGAGGAGAGTTTGTAATTTGTGATATCGGGCTATACAAAATAAACTGTTATATCGTGAGAGCTAGCGGAGCTTCTTCTTCTTCTTCTTCTTTTTCTTCTTCTTCTTCTTCTCATTCTTTTTGTTCTCCTTCTTCTCCTCCTCGTTAAATATCATCTGCCACTAACCCATCCATGATTAACCGACCGGTGGTTCTCTCTCTCTTTCTCTTTCTCTCTCTCTCTCTCCCCCCCCCCCTCTCTCTCCCTCTCCAGGATGAGTGAGGGGAACCCGGGGATCAGAAGTAAAGGTGCTCTCCTGGTGATGGTGCTGGTGGTCGGCGTCTGGGAGATGACCGTAACCACGGCAGCAGCTAGAGGTGAGCGGCTCACCGCTGTGGTTCTGATTGTGTGAGTATTGTTATTGTGTAAGTCGTCCCACGAGGTCACGAAAGGTCACGCCAAAAACCCAAGCGACCGTGAGGGATTCACGGTGCTGGAAACCCATCGGTCTTAGTTCAGTTCGAGCCGGTGAGGCTTAACGCTAAATTACCTTCCTCCTCCTCGTCCTCATCGCAGCGCTCGGTTGCCTAGTTACCGGGAGGCAACCCTCCCGAGCAACTTCTTTCATTAAAACGATGGAAGCTGCATTTCCCACCAGGTTCATTCAAACTGTTTCCAGAGCTGGTTGGTTGAGAGCATGATTAATAATTACCACTATATTGTTATAGAAGTGTGACGGATGAAGACGGTGATGGGGATATTCTGTATTTGTATTATTACCAACACATGAAAAGACAAACACATGTTCTTCTGTGAGGCCAAAGTCTGATTTAAATTATTCCTTTGTTTTATTCATATATATATATATATGTATATATATGTTTATATATATATACTGTATATATATATATATGTATTTATGTATGTATATATATTTACTTATATATTAATATATGTCCAAAGATGAGAACATTTATTTTCTTCTGAGGGAAAGACAAGAAGACGAGAGCTAAGCCGACCCAGAGCGACCCAGAGCGCTCACTTCCCTTAAATAACCCGAGTGTGTGTGAATGTGTGTGTGTGTGTGTGTGAATGTGTGTGTGAGTGTGTGTGTGGCAGTTTACATTCAAACATGCTTTTCTGCTCTCTGACAGTTATGATAATCCAGTTGTTGTTGTTGTTGTTGTTGTTGTTGTTGTTGTTGCCTTTCTG